>NC_056442.1:57412485-57427485 GCF_018296145.1 Oncorhynchus tshawytscha | reverse complement strand
CTAGGGGGTGTTACCACTGACTCTAGGGGTGTTACCACTGACTCTAGGGGGTGTTACCACTGACTCTAGAGGGGTGTTACCACTGACTCTAGGGGTGTTACCACTGACTCTAGGGGGTGTTACCACTGACTCTAGGGGGTGTTACCACTGACTCTAGGGGGTGTACCACTGACTCTAGGGGGTGTTACCACTGACTCTAGGGGGTTTACCACTGACTCTAGGGGGTGTTACCACTGACTCTAGGGGGTGTTACCACTGACTCTAGGGGGTGTTACCACTGACTCTAGGGGATGTTACCACTGACTCTAGGGGTGTTACCACTGACTCTAGGGGGTGTTACCACTGACTCTAGGGGGATGTTACCACTGTCTCTAGGGGGTGTTACCACTAACTCTAGAGGGGTGTTACCACTGACTCTAGGGGGGTGTTTCTACTGACTCTAGGGGGTGTTACCACTGACTCTAGGGGGTGTTATCACAAAAATATATATAAAAAAATCCCCCGAAAATAGATATAGAAATACAATTTGAAATAAAATTCAATTTTAATAACTATGTTTTCATATCATGACTCTCCCATATCCGTGGGTGGTCCACCACCCTCATATGACTCTCCCATATCCCTGGGTGGTCCACCACCCTCATATGACTCTCCCATATCCCTGGGTGGTCCACCACCCTCATATGACTCTCCCATATCCATGGGTGGTCCACCACCCTCATATGACTCTCCCATATCCATGGGTGGTCCACCACCCTCATATGACTCTCCCAAATCCGTGGGTGGTCCACCACCCTCATATGACTCTCCCATATCCATGGGTGGCCCACCACCCTCATATGACTCTCCCATATCCGTGGGTGGTCCACCACCCTCATATGACTCTCCCATATCCGTGGGTGGTCCACCACCCTCATATGACACATCCATGGGTGGTCCACCACCTGGTGCATGGAATCAGGCGCCAGGAGAGGTGAAATCCACCAGCATATCCTAGTGGTTACCACCCTAGATGCGGCCCAGCCTATGGTTATGGGTGAGTCCACCAGCCTAGTGGTTCCCATATCCAGAGGCGGGTCCACCACCCTCAGTGGTTCCCAGAGTGTGGGTGGCGCCAGGGTAGCCCTCAGTGGTTCCCATATCCAGTGGGTGGTCCACCAGCCTAGACTGGTTAAAGTGTAGAGTGGTCCACCAGCCTCAGTGGTTCCCATATCCAGGGTGGCCCACCACCCATAGTGGTTAGATATCCGTGAGGCGGTCCTCCACCCTCATATGGTTCCCATATCCGGCAGACCAGCCCTCAGTGGTTAGATCTGTGAGGCTGGCAGGGTGCCTATGGTTAATCAGGCGCAGGAGAGCAGAAATGAACCAGCAGGTAGCCTAGTGGTTAGAGTCTAGAGGCGGCAGGGTAGCCTAGTGGTTAGAGCGTAGAGGCGGCAGGGTAGCCTAGTGGTTAGAGTGTAGAGGCGGCAGGGTAGCCTAGTGGTTAGAGTGTAGAGGCGGCAGGGTAGCCTAGTGGTTAGAGTGTAGAGGCGGCAGGGTAGCCTAGTGGTTAGAGTGTAGAGGCGGCAGGGTAGCCTCGTGGTTAGAGCGTAGAGGTGGCAGGGTAGCCTAGTGGTTAGAGCGTAGAGGCGGCAGGGTAGCCTAGTGGTTAGAGCGTAGAGGCAGCAAGTAGCCTAGTTGTTAGAGTCTAGAGGCGACAGGGTAGCCTAGTGGTTAGAGCGTAGAGGCGGCGGGGTAGCCTAGTGGTTAGAGTGTAGAGGCGGCAGGGTAGCCTAGTGGTTAGAGTGTAGAGGCGGCAGGGTAGCCTAGTGGTTAGAGTGTAGAGGCGGCAGGGTAGCCTAGTGGTTAGAGCGTAGAGGCGGCAGAGTAGCCTCGTGGTTAGAGCGTAGAGGTGGCAGGGTAGCCTAGTGGTTAGAGCGTAGAGGTGGCAGGGTAGCCTAGTGGTTAGAGCGTAGAGGCGGCAGGGTAGCCTAGTGGTTAGAGCGTAGAGGCGGCAGGGTAGCCTAGTGGTTAGAGTGTAGAGGCGGCAGGGTAGCCTAGTGGTTAGAGTGTAGAGGCGGCAGGGTAGCCTAGTGGTTAGAGTGTAGAGGTGACAGGGTAGCCTAGTGGTTAGAGCGTTGGACTAGGTGACAGGGTTCTGCCCCTGAACAGGGTTAACCCACTGTTCCTAGACCAGTAACCCACTGTTCCTAGACCAGCCCCTGTTCAGACCAGTTAACCCACTGTTCCTAGACCAGACCAGTTAACCCACTGTTCCTAGACCAGTTAACCCACTGTTCCTAGACCAGTTAACCCACTGTTCCTAGACCAGTTAACCCACTGTTCCTAGACCAGTTAACCCACTGTTCCTAGACCAGTTAACCCACTGTTCCTAGACCAGTTAACCCACTGTTCCTAGACCAGTTAACCCACTGTTCCTAGACCAGTTAACCCCACTGTTCCTAGACCAGTTAACCCACTGTTCCTAGACCATCATTGAAAATAAAAATGTGTTCTTAACTGACTTGCCTTGTTAAATAAAGGTTAAAAAAATATTTATATATATATATATATATAAAAATACAAAAACTTTGATTCTACACAAGTAAAAGACCAACAAAATCCAATTTATGATATACTATGTACACAGGCTCCACCGTGACAAGAAAGAAAACATAAGTGTGAGGAAATAGATTGCATAAGGAAAGAGATTTCTAGCAGATGTGTGTTTTCATGCCAGGGTTACATTTTTTTTTATTGAAATGTAATATTTAGAGAGGACCTGGGTTGGAGACGCCCATGCTGTCACCTACTATAGTAACAGCAGAGGTGTAGGAATCCTGATAAACAAAAAATACTACATTTTCTCTTATATCCCAGCACAAGATCCAAGAAGGCAGTTTTCCAATTTTAAATTATACCTTCCATGGCGAAAAATACACACTGATTTCATTGTACCGTATATATCCCACCAGCGGCAAATCTGTTTTTTTTTAGTTTTTGTTTATATAATTCATACTATATAAGATCAAACCCAGACACATTTGAACATTCAAACGGGCTGAAGAATTTTATTTCTACAAATACAGGAGACCAATATTAGCAGGTGTGCATTGTCTTCATGGCGCGCACGCACACATTTCCAAGACTGTGTCCCTGTGGTAAAAACGCATTATTCTTACTCGTTTTGGAAGAAACAAGCCTGAAACCTTGAACATTGAGTGCTGACACCCAGTGGAAGCCATAGGAATTGCATACTGGGAGCTAGATTAAATTATTTCCCTATACTTTCCATTGTAAGATTATGGGCTCTCAAAAAAAAATATCTGGTTGGTTACTCTTGGATTTTCTCCTACTATATCTATTGTGTTATAGTCTCCTACATTGTTTTAACAATTCTACAAACTTCAACGTGTCTTCTGTCCAACGGTACCAATTATATGCATATCCTGGCTTCAGGGCCTGAGCAACAGGCAGTTTACTTTGGGCACGTCAGTCAGGTGGAAATTGAGAAAAAAGGACCCTAGCCTGAAGAGGTTTTAATTATACCAACAGAAAATACACTTAATGACAGTGTAGGTTTGGCCCTAATTTATGTTTTCTCTGTCACCTAGAGTTGCATGGCAAAGGACCAGGAGCAAAAGACAATACCCAAGGACTAGTCATCCCTTCCCCCTGAGGGGCCAAAATGTATTTCTCTGTTACGGTATCCAGAGGACTGACTATATCTCTGTTACAGTATCCAGAGGACTGACTATTGAATGAGTCTCTGTTACAGTATCCAGAGGACTGACTATTGAATGAGTCTCTGTTACGGTATCCAGAGGACTGACTATATCTCTGTTACAGTATCCAGAGGACTGACTATTGAATGAGTCTCTGTTACGGTATCCAGAGGACTGACTATATCTCCGTTACAGTATCCAGAGGACTGACTATTGAATGAGTCTCTGTTACAGTATCCAGAGGACTGACTATATCTCTGTTACAGTATCCAGAGGACTGACTATTGAATGTATCTCTGTTACAGTATCCAGAGGACTGACTATATCTCTGTTACAGTATACAGAGGATTGACTATATCTCTGTTATAGTAACCAGAGGACTGACTATTGAATGTGTCTCTGTTACAGTATCCAGAGGACTGACTATATCTCTGTTACAGTATCCAGAGGACTGACTATTGAATGTGTCTCTGTTACAGTATCCAGAGGACTGACTATATCTCTGTTACAGTATCCAGAGGACTGACTATTGAATGAGTCTCTGTTACAGTATCCAGAGGACTGACTATTGAATGAGTCTCTGTTACAGTATCCAGAGGACTGACTATTGAATGAGTCTCTGTTACAGTATCCAGAGGACTGACTATATCTCTGTTACAGTATCCAGAGGACTGACTATTTCTCCGTTACAGTATCTAGAGGACTGACTATTGAATGAGTCTCTGTTACAGTATCCAGATGACTGACTATTGAATGTGTCTCTGTTACAGTATCCAGAGGACTGACTATATTTCTGTTACAGTATCCAGAGGACTGACTATTGAATGAGTCTCTGTTACAGTATCCAGAGGACTGACTATTGAATGTATCTCTGTTACAGTATCCAGAGGACTGACTATTGAATGAGTCTCTGTTACAGTATCTCGAGGACTGACTATTGAATGTATCTCTGTTACGGTATCCAGAGGACTGACTATATCTCTGTTACAGTATCCAGAGGACTGACTATTGAATGAGTCTCTGTTACAGTATCAAGAGGACTGACTATATCTCTGTTACAGTATCCAGAGGACTGACTATTGAATGAGTCTCTGTTACAGTATCCAGAGGACTGACTATATCTCTGTTACAGTATCCAGAGGACTGACTATTGAATGTATCTCTGTTACAGTATCCAGAGGACTGACTATTGAATGAGTCTCTGTTACAGTATCCAGAGGACTGACTATTGAATGAGTCTCTGTTACAGTATCCAGAGGACTGACTATATCTCTGTTACAGTATCCAGAGGACTGACTATATCTCTGTTACAGTATCCAGAGGACTGACTATTGAATGAGTCTCTGTTACAGTATCCAGAGGACTGACTATTGAATGTGTCTCTGTTACAGTATCCAGAGGACTGACTATATCTCTGTTACAGTATCCAGAGGACTGACTATTGAATGAGTCTCTGTTACAGTATCCAGAGGACTGACTATTGAATGTGTCTCTGTTACGGTATCTCTATATCTCTGTTATAGTAACCAGAGGACTGACTATTGAATGTGTCTCTGTTACAGTATCCAGAGGACTGACTATATCTCTGTTACAGTATCCAGAGGACTGACTATTGAATGTGTCTCTGTTAATGTGTCAGTATCCAGAGGACTGACTATATCTCTGTTACAGTATCCAGAGGACTGACTATTGAATGAGTCTCTGTTACAGTATCTATTGAATGAGTCTCTGTTACAGTATCCAGAGGACTGACTATTGAATGAGTCTCTGTTACAGTATCCAGAGGACTGACTATATCTCTGTTACAGTATCCAGAGGACTGACTATATCTCCGTTACAGTATCTAGAGGACTGACTATTGAATGAGTCTCTGTTACAGTATCCAGAGGACTGACTATTGAATGTGTCTCTGTTACAGTATCCAGAGGACTGACTATATCTCTGTTATAGTAACCAGAGGACTGACTATTGAATGTGTCTCTGTTACAGTAACCAGATGACTGACTATTGAATGTGTCTCTGTTACAGTATCCAGAGGACTGACTATATCTCTGTTACAGTATCCAGAGGACTGACTATTGAATGTGTCTCTGTTACAGTATCCAGAGGACTGACTATTGAATGTATCTCTGTTACGGTATCCAGAGGACTGACTATATCTCTGTTACAGTATCCAGAGGACTGACTATTGAATGTGTCTCCTTTACAGTATCGAGAGGACTGACTATATCTCTGTTACAGTATCCAGAGGACTGACTATTGAATGAGTCTCTGTTACAGTATCCAGAGGACTGACTATATCTCTGTTACAGTATCCAGAGGACTGACTATTGAATGTGTCTCCTTTACAGTATCGAGAGGACTGACTATTGAATGAGTCTCTGTTACAGTATCCAGAGGACTGACTATTGAATGAGTCTCTGTTACAGTATCCAGAGGACACTATATCTCTGTTAGGACTGACTATATCTCTCTGTTACAGTATCCAGAGGACTGACTATACAGTATCCAGAGAGGACTGACTATTGAATGTTACAGTATCTAGAGGACTGAGGACTATTGAATGAGTCTCTGTTACAGTATCCAGAGGACTGACTATTGAATGTGTCTCTGTTACAGTATCCAGAGGACTAACTATATCTCTGTTACAGTACCCAGAGGACTGACTATTGAATGAGTCTCTGTTACAGTATCCAGAGGACTGACGATTGAATGTGTCTCTGTCACAGTATCCAGAGGACTGACTATATATCTGTTACAGTATCCAGAGGACTGACTATTGAATGTGTCTCTGTTACAGTATCTAGAGGACTGACTATTGAATGAGTCTCTGTTACAGTATCCAGAGGACTGACTATATCTCTGTTACAGTATCCAGAGGACTGACTATTGAATGTGTCTCCTTTACAGTATCGAGAGGACTGACTATATCTCTGTTACAGTATCCAGAGGACTGACTATTGAATGTGTCTCTGTTACAGTATCCAGAGGACTGACTATTGAATGTGTCTCTGTTACAGTATCGAGAGGACTGACTATATCTCTGTTACAGTATCGAGAGGACTGACAATATCTCTGTTACAGTATCCAGAGGACTGACTATATCTCTGTTACAGTATCCAGAGGACTGACTATTGAATGAGTGATAGAGTACTTCTATAGGATCCAGGTTTGGTATTCATCTGAAACTTGTTCACCGAAGAGAACTCTGATGCTATCTATACGAATGTATGATCTCTGTGGTAACTTGCATATGTACAGAGTGAACTAAAAACAACTAGAAAAAGCCAATAAAAAATATTTATAAAGTAAAGATGAAAACAACATTTCTGACCTTAAACAGGAATAGTATATTTTATTTGTGAAGAAAGTCAACATCTAGAGGTTAAACATACTATTTAATGACAAATAATCCCGGTAAACACATTGCAACCCTCACAATAAGAATACCAAACCAGTTATAGTTTTAAAAGATAAGGATACAAATACTTGAATAATAAACAACAACGCTATAAAACATTTAAAAGCAGATTGGCCTGATCTTAGATTCAACAACCCTGATTGGCCTGATCTTAGATTCAACAACCCTGATTGGCCTGATCTTAGATTCAACAACCCTGATTGGCCTGATCTTAGATTCAACAACCCTGATTGGCCTGATCTTAGATTCAACAACCCTGATTGGCCTGATCTTAGATTCAACAACCCTGATTGGCCTGATCTTAGATTCAACAACCCTGAAGCACCTATAAGCAGTCAACAACAACAAAAAATCTCAACAAAATATAAATCACCCAAAAAGAACGTCATACACAAATAATGTATTAACTGATCAATTTGCTTTCTAAAAGGGCACAAGACAGGGGTGCCCTCTCTCCCCCCTCCTGTTTGCACTGGCATTTGAACCGCTTACTGAAATAATTAGACTGGACTCAAATGTAACAGGGGTCAGTATTAGTAAACATGAGTATAAACTAAATCTATTTGCTAACAATCTCCTGCCGTACCTAACAAATATTGAAAATGCAATGTCCCCTTTGATAAAAACATTTTCAGAATACTCTAAAATCTCAGGATATAAAATCAATGTAAAACTGAAATAATAGCAATGGAAAAAATAAATAAAAAAATAACTTGTGATTTACAGCAATCCTTTAAGTGGACCACAAAAAAAATATAGAAGTTTTAATATACTTTTTTGGTAATATTCGAAGACAGTCTTTAAAGAAGTATACTCGGTCATAACAGACTTTATTTGGGCAAATAATACTCATACAGTGGGGCAAAAAAGTATTTAGTCAGCCACCAATTGTGCAAGTTCTCCCACTTAAAAAGATGAGAGGCCTGTAATTTTCATCATAGGTACACTTCAACTATGACAGACAAAATGAGGAAAAAAATCCAGAAAATCACATTGTAGGATTTTTTATGAATTTATTTGCAAATTATGGTGGAAAATAAGTATCCAGAGCATCCCAAACATGCTCAATGGGTGACATGTCTGTTCTATGCAGGCCATGGAAAAACTGTGACCTTTTCAGCTTCCAGGAATTGTGTACAAATCCTTACTACACGGAGCCGTGCAGTATCATGCTGAAACATGAGGTGATGGCAGCAGATGAAGTGCACAACATTGGGCCTCAGGATCTCGTCATGGCATCTCTGTGCACTCAAATTGCCATCAATAAAATGCAGTTGTGTTTGTTGTCCTTAGCTTATGCCTGCCCGTACCATAACCCCACCACCACCATGGGACACTCTGTTCACAATGTTGGGGCACTCTGTTCACAAACTTGAGGCATTGTGTTGTGACAAAATTGCAAAGTGGCACACAGGTGCACCTGTGTAATGATCATGCTTTTTTAAGTGGTGGATTATCTTGGCAAAGGAGAAATGTTCATTAACAGGGATGTAAACAAATGTGTGCACAATCTTTTATGCGTACGGAACATTTTTGGGGATCTTTTATTTCAGCACATGAAACATGGGACCAATGTTACAATGTTGCGTTTATATTGTTGTTCAGTGCAGAATCTCGTGGGATGTAAACTAGATAGTTCTTCAATTAGTTATTCAGGGTGAATATGATGAGGTTTTCCAAATTAATGGCTATACATTTGTTTGCAGCAATTAGACCTAGATTACAAAACTTTATCTGATATTGATTACCGATATTAATCGCGGAGATGGATGGATATAAATTCCTAGATACAATGAAATGATAACGCATATGGTACATTATCCCAAAGTAGTTTTAGTTTATCACAGGATAAATATGTAATGTAATTAAACGCTGGAGGTAAGGTGGGCTTATTCCAAAAAAGGTCGGTTCTTTGCCCAAATACAATATGTACACATGGAATTGAGAAGGATTGGATCGTTGGATTTCTTTTCTTCATTGTCTTGGACCCAAAATAGTGATTTTTTTTTAACCTTTATTTAACAAGGCAAGTCAGTTAAGAACAAATTCTTATTTTCAATGACAGCCTAGAAACAGTGGGTTAACTGCCTGTTCAGGGGCAGAACGACATAGTTGTACCTTGTCAGCTAAGGGATTTGAACTTGCAACCTTCTGGTTACTAGTCCAACACTCTAACCACTAGGCTACCCTGCCGCCTCTACACTCTAACCACTAGGCTACCCTGCCGCCTCTACACTCTAACCACTAGGCTAACCTGCCGCCTCTACACTCTAACCACTAGGCTACCTGTCTATTTTAGAACAGTATTACATCCATGGCTTCAAATCTCCATAAGGATAGTCTGCTGTCCATTGTATAAGTGAATGCATTTGTTCAACCCAGTAATACATCTTCATATGAAGTTGTCCAACACCTCTTTATAGAAATAGGAGAGAGCACAATGTCTCTGAACATCGGATCCATTCCTAAAGGAAAGTAAGGAATTTGATATGCCTCCTCCATATTCCATGGTATCAATACAACCAGGTATTTCAAATGTTTCTATCCATTTCCATTTAAATTTACATTCTAAGCTTGAAATGTTATAATTAGAAATGACCTGTTAATTTTCAGTTTTCTCCCGGGTTCACTTTGAATCCGGATACAGCACCATATGTGTCCAACAGTAGTGAAAGAGAATATTTCCGATGTTCTGGTAAATAAAGTAAAATGTAATCTGCATATAGTGATGTCACATGGTGATCTCCACCAATCTCTGTGCCCCGGATTGAACCATGAGTTCTCATTATTGATGCTAGGGGTTCTGTGGCTAATGAAAATTAGACAGAGAGCATCTGGTTAACGTAAATGGTTCAGAGATCTGTCCATTTGATCGTATTGATGGTTTGGGGGATTTTACCAGCTCAATCCCAGGAAATAAATACCAGATCAAAGCCATCCATTTCTAAGACAGCCACCAAATATGCCCATTCCACCCTATCAAATGTTTTTTCAGCATCGTTCAAGTTCCTGGTATGATTAATTATATTGAAAAAACATCTGAGATTGTATGAAGTTGTATGATATCCTGCTCCATAAAAAACCCTGTTTGATCTGAGTTAATCAACTTTACTGTTTCTATGTGAAAAGCCAAATAACTTAGCAATGATTTTGTAAATCACATTCAGAAGTGATACTGAATCCTTATCTTTCTTTTATGAAGGTTGATTGTAGTCAAACATTAGTGACTAGGGAAGATCATTTTTCTCTAGAGCTGTTGTGAGCATAAGTAACATAAGCGTTTAGTAATTTGGCACTATAAAAATGTCTATAACATTCCAATGGGGATCCATCATTACCAGGAGAGTTTCCCATTTTTGTAGAGTATTGATGGCCTCCAACAGTTCACGTGGGGGTAATGTTTATAGCTATATACATTTTCTCTGGTTCGCTTATAATTGGTCAAATGATCTATATCTCCCTTTGAACTTTTTTTGTTTTCTGATTGATACAGTTTGTGATAAAATGTTTTAAAGACTGAGTTAATTTCAGAAGGATCCGTTGTTATGCTCCCATCTGGGGTTTGAATGTTGTGAATGGTACGATCCTCTTTGTCTTTCTTAATTTGTCAATTTTCCCTGTACTTTTCACGTTGCTCAACATTTTGTTGCTTGGTATTTCATGGCAGCAATCTTCAGATCGGGTGTTTATTGTGTTATATTGGAGCTTCAAAGTGTTCAACTGTTGAAGGAGATCAGCATTTCTATCTATACTGTGTTTTCTATCTATACTGTGTTTTCTGTCTATACTGTGTTTTCTATCTATACTGTGTTTTCTATCTATACTGTGTTTTCTATCTATACTGTGTTTTCTATCTATACTGTGTTTTCTATCTATACTGTGTTTTCTATCTATACTGTGTTTTCTATCTATACTGTGTTTTCTATCTATACTGTGTTTTCTATCTATACTGTGTTTTCTATCTATACTGTGTTTTCTATCTATACTGTGTTTTCTATCTATACTGTGTTTTCTATCTATACTGTGTTTTCTATCTATACTGTGTTTTCTGTCTATACTGTGTTTTCTATCTATACTGTGTTTTCTATCTATACTGTGTTTTCTATCTATACTGTGTTTTCTATCTAATATATCTATACTGTGTTTTCTATCTATACTGTGTTTTCTATCTATACTGTGTTTTCTATCTATACTGTGTTTTCTATCTATACTGTGTTTTCTATCTATACTGTGTTTTCTATCTATACTGTGTTTTCTATCTATACTGTGTTTTCTATCTATACTGTGTTTTCTATCTATACTGTGTTTTCTATCTATACTGTGTTTTCTGTCTATACTGTGTTTTCTGTCTATACTGTGTTTTCTATCTATACTGTGTTTTCTATCTATACTGTGTTTTCTATCTATACTGTGTTTTCTATCTATACTGTGTTTTCTATCTATACTGTGTTTTCTGTCTATACTGTGTTTTCTATCTATACTGTGTTTTCTATCTATACTGTGTTTTCTATCTATACTGTGTTTTCTATCTATACTGTGTTTTCTGTCTATACTGTGTTTTCTATCTATACTGTGTTTTCTGTCTATACTGTGTTTTCTATCTATACTGTGTTTTCTATCTATACTGTGTTTTCTGTCTATACTGTGTTTTCTGTCTATACTGTGTTTTCTATCTATACTGTGTTTTCTATCTATACTGTGTTTTCTATCTATACTGTGTTTTCTGTCTATACTGTGTTTTCTATCTATACTGTGTTTTCTATCTATACTGTGTTTTCTATCTATACTGTGTTTTCTATCTATACTGTGTTTTCTATCTATACTGTGTTTTCTATCTATACTGTGTTTTCTATCTATACTGTGTTTTCTATCTATACTGTGTTTTCTATCTATACTGTGTTTTCTATCTATACTGTGTTTTCTGTCTATACTGTGTTTTCTGTCTATACTGTGTTTTCTATCTATACTGTGTTTTCTATCTATACTGTGTTTTCTATCTATACTGTGTTTTCTATCTATACTGTGTTTTCTATCTATACTGTGTTTTCTATCTATACTGTGTTTTCTATCTATACTGTGTTTTCTATCTATACTGTGTTTTCTATCTATACTGTGTTTTCTATCTATACTGTGTTTTCTATCTATACTGTGTTTTCTATCTATACTGTGTTTTCTATCTATACTGTGTTTTCTATCTATACTGTGTTTTCTATCTATGTTGTGAACTTTCTGTTCTAGTTTTTCACATTTTTAATGGGTCTTCTTTTTTCTTGTGTGATGGGGAAGCCATGATACATCATTTATGTTTTATCATTTATGTTTTAAGAGCTTCCCAGACATCAGTTGAGCATACTTCATTATCTACATTTATTTCCAGAAACATATATATACATATATATATATATACATATATATATAAACATATATATATGTCTATATGTGTGTTGAAATATGAGGTAAACTCTTTATCTCCAAGTAGCATTGTGTTGAATCGCCTTTGTCTTTGTTATTGGCATAGGAGGTTTGAGCTTAAACGTGAAGGACAATGGTCTCTTTTCTAAATCCAGAACCACAACCTGCTCCCTTGTCCCCTAACCTGGTCTCAGAGCATTTCATATTATTCTGTATGTAAATCCGAGACACACCATTTAGTATGATATGTTATGTTTGGGACGGCAGGGTAGCCTAGTGGTTAGAGTGTAGAGGCGGTAGGTTAGCCTAGTGGTTAGAGTGTAGAGGTGGCAGGTTAGCCTAGTGGTTAGAGTGTAGAGGCGGTAGGTTAGCCTAGTGGTTAGAGTGTAGAGGAGGCAGGTTAGCCTAGTGGTTAGAGTGTAGAGGCGGCAGGGTAGCCTAGTGGTTAGAGTGTAGAGGCGGCAGGTAGCCTAGTGGTTAGAGTGTAGCCTAGTGGTTAGAGTGTAGGGGCGGCAGGGTAGCCTAGTGGTTAGAGTGTAGAGGCGGCAGGGTAGCCTAGTGGTTAGAGTGTAGCCTAGCCTAGTGGTTAGAGTGTAGAGGCGGCAGGGTAGCCTAGTGGTTAGAGTGTAGGGCGGTAGGGTAGCCTAGTGGTTAGAGTGTAGAGGCGGCAGGGTAGCCTAGTGGTTAGAGTGTAGAGGCGGTAGGTTAGCCTAGTGGTTAGAGTGTAGAGGTGGCAGGTTAGCCTAGTGGTTAGAGTGTACGGTAGGTTAGCCTAGTGGTTAGAGTGTGAGGCGGCAGGGTAGCCTAGTGATTAGTTGTGTAGAGGCGGTAGGTTAGCCTAGTGGTTAGAGTGTAGAGGTGGTAGGTTAGCCTAGTGGTTAGAGTGAGAAATAGGGTAGCCTAGTGGTTAGAGTGTAGAGGCGGTAGGTTAGCCTAGTGGTTAGGTTAAATAAGCCTAGTGGTTAGAGTGTGGCAGGGTAGCCTAGTGGTTAGAGTGTAGAGGCGGTAGGTTAGCCTAGTGGTTAGAGTGTAGAGGTGGCAGGTTAGCCTAGTGGTTAGAGTGTAGAGGCGGTAGGTTAGCCTAGTGGTTAGAGTGTAGAGGCGGCAGGGTAGCCTAGTGGTTAGAGCTTTGGACTAGTAACCGAAAGGTTGCAAGTTTGACTCCCCGAGCTGACAAGGTACAAGTCTGTTGTTCTGCCCCTGAACAAGGCAGTTAACCCACTGTTCCTAGGCCGTCATTGAAAATAAGAATTTGTTCTTAACTGACTTGCCTAGTTAAATAAAGGTTAAATAAATAAATGTTTGGTATGGTTAAGACAAAAGGAGAGAGGTTGGTCGCGCTGGGTAGGTGTGAGCATCTAGCAACTCAAAGGTTTTGAGTTCGAATCTCATCACAGACGTCTTTAGCTAATTAGCAACCTTTCAACTACTTAATACTTTTAAGCTACATTGCAACTACTTAGCATGTTAGCTAACCCTTCCCCTAACCCTTAACCCTTTTAGCTAACCCTTCCCCTAACCCTTAACCCTTTTAGCTAACCCTTCCCCTAACCCTTAACCCTTTAGCTAACCCTTCCCCTAACCTTAACCCTTTAGCTAACCCTTCCCTAACCCTTAACCCTTTAGCTAACCCTTCCCTAACCCTTAACCCTTTTAGCTAACGCTTCCCTAACCTTAACCCTTTAGCTAACCCTTCCCTAACCCTTAACCCTTTTAGCTAACCCTTCCCCTAACCCTTAACCCTTTAGCTAACCCTTCCCCTAACCCTTAACCCTTTAGCTAACCCTTCCCCTAACCCTTAACCCTTTAGCTAACCCTTCCCCTAACCTTAACCCTTTAGCTAACCCTTCCCTAACCCTTAACCCTTTAGCTAACCCTTCCCTAACCTTAACCCTTTAGCTAACCCTTCCCCTAACCCTTAACCCTTTTAGCTAACCCTTCCCCTAACCCTTAACCCTTTAAGCTAATTCCTAAACTTAACCCTACACTGAACCCTTTAGCTAACCCCTAGGTTGCATTCCAAAGACTTAAAAGACACACCCTCTACCCTCAGCCCTCAAATTAAGTGGGCACTTCCGATGACGTATCATAACGTCTGATGAGTTGACACTTGCAGGGCAAGGGGCGAGGGAGCAATTAATGAATTTTAAATGGACCGCCCTTGAACCGCCCGGAAATTCATCGGTAGTTCATCCCACGGTTGTGTTTTCATCATGGAACCACCGGTAGCTGTTGTGTGTGCTTTTATATGCGCAACAGTCAATTATGATTGTATTTTATATTTTGGCTAGAAGACAACGCATCAGCAGACATCGAATGTTAGCCATCCAATGATATCAGGTAAATCTAAAATTATATTAAGTGTGATGAGTGTGATGTCAGGGAAAGTTGTATGCGCTAGCTAAAGTTTTCAAAAGCTAACCAAACCAAAACGTAATTACTTTTACGCTACTTTTTTTG
>NC_056442.1:57369985-57407485 GCF_018296145.1 Oncorhynchus tshawytscha | reverse complement strand
TATTTAACCAGGTAGGCCAGTTGAGAACAAGTTCTCATTTACAACTGCGACCTGGACAAGATAAAGCAAAGCAGTTCGACACATACAACAACACAGAGTTACACATGGAATAAACAAACATACAGTCAATAATACAGTAGAAAAAGTCTATATACAGTGTGTGCAAATGAGGTAAGGCAATAAATAAATCTCTCTTACCTCTCTCTCTTATCTCTTTCTCTCTTATCTCTCTCTCTAACATCAATCTACTGTAGTGCAAACCTGTCATCAAGGGTGGCTACTTATAAGAATCTCAAATATATTTGTTTAACATTTTTTTGGTTATTACATGATTACATATGTGTTATGTCATAGTGTTGATGTCGACACTATTATTCTACAATGTAGAAAATAGTAAAAATAAAGACAAACCCTGGAATCAGTAGGTGTGTCCAAACTTTTGACTGGTACTGTATATATGATCATTACAAATCTTAAAATCAGCTATTAACACGACCAGAACCCACTGGATTCTCCAAATAAATTGGATGAGCTACAGAACAAAATACAACCCTCCAACCCAAAAAGGCCTGTGGTGTTGATGATATACTAAACAAAATGATCAAATATACAGACCACAAATTCAAATAGGTTATTCTTAAACTCTTCATCATCCCCAGCTCTGGTATTTTCCCTAAAATTTGGAACCAATGTCTGGTCACCCCAATCCACTAAAGTGGAGACAAATTTGACCCCAATAATTACTGTGGTATTTGTGTCAACAGCAAAATCCCTGAGAAATCATCTGTAGTATCATTAGCAGAAGACTCCAACATTTCATCAGTGAAAACAATGACCAAATTGGCTTCTTACCTAAAATACCGTATGACAGACCACGTATTCACCCTGCATACCCTTATTGACAAACAAACACACAAAAAATTCAAAAAAAGCCTTTGACTCAATTTGGCATGAGGGTTTGCTATACAAATTGATGGAAAGCGGTGTTGGGGGAAAAACATGACATTATAAAATCAATGTACACAAACAACAAGTGTGTAGATAAAATTGGCAATAAACACACACATTTCTTTCCTCAGGGCCGTGGGGTGAGACAGGGATGCAGCTTAATCCCGACCCACTTCAACATTTATATCAATGAATTGACCTGGGCACTAAAACAGTCTGTAGCACCCGGCCACAACCTCCTAGACTTGGAAATCAAATGTCTACAGTTTGCAGATGGTCTGATGCTTCTCTCCCCAACCAAGGAGGGCCTACAGCAAAATTCAGAAAAGAGCTGTTAAATTCTACACACACCTAAAAGGAAGCGATTCACAAACCTTCCACTACAAAGCCGTCACCTACAGAGACATGAACCTAGAGTAGAGTCCCCTCTGCCAGTTGGTTCTGGGGCTCTGTTCACAAACACAAACAGACCCCACAGAGCCCCAGGACAGCAACACAATTAAACCCAAACAAATTATCAGAAAACTAAATTATAACTATTTGACACACTGGAAAGAGTCAATGGAAAAACTGAGCAAATTGGAACGCTAACTGACCCTAAACAGAGAGTACACAGTGGCAGAATACCTGACCACTGTGACTGACACCAAATTAAAAGAAAATCCTTGATTATGTTTGGTTTAATTTATCTGGTTAGGGACAAGTGCAAACACACTATTGAAACACATTGAACAAATAATCATGCAATGCATTGCAGCTCCAACATCTTAAATGGACTTTCATGGAAGCAAAAGGAAAGAAAGAAATACATAATTTTAAAAAAGTTATAATAAATAAAATAAATTTGTACATGATCATAATTACAAAGCAGATGTCAGTCTACAATTAGATGCACAAAGCAAACCTCATGCATACAGTGGGGCAAAAAGATATAAATACTATAGAGATACTATATATATATATATATATATACACTTTATATATACTGTATAGATATAGTAATAGCCATTATTAACCAGGAGGGTTACCAGGTCAGATATAGAGATACTATATACATTGGGGCAAAAAAGTATTTAGTCAGCCACCAATTGTGCAAGTTCTCCCACTTAAAAAGATGAGAGAGGCCTGTAATTTTCATCGTAGGTACACTTCAACTATGACAGACAAAATGAGAAAAAAAAAATCCAGAAAAGGATTGTAGGATTTTTTTATGTATTTATTTGCAAATTATGGTGGAAAATAACTATTTGGTCCTTTAACAAAAGTTTATCTCAATTCTTTTCAAACGTTTTCTGTAAGTCTTCACAAGGTTTTCACACACTGTTGCTGGTATTTTGGCCCATTCCTCCATGCTGATCTCCTCTAGAGCAGTAATGTTTTGGGGCTGTTGCTGGGCAACACGGACTTTCAACTCCCTCCAAAGATTTACATATGTACCCCTAATAATTCCAACTTGGCTTTGTAACATGCAGTAGTTATACATGATTGTTGGAGCTGTAATAAATCTAATCAAAACAACAATGCGGTTTAACAACAAAAAGTGTTAAGAAAGTATTTACTAACAAAATAAAGGGAGTCACTTCATGTAGGACCATGCCCCAGGACTACCTGACATGATGACTCCTTGCTGTCCCCAGTCCACCTGACCGTGCTGCTGCTCCAGTTTCAACTGTTCTGCCTTATTATTATTCGACCATGCTGGTCATTTATGAACATTTGAACATCTTGGCCATGTTCTGTTATAATCTCCACCCGGCACAGCCAGAAGAGGACTGGCCACCCCACATATGCTCTCGCTAATTCTCTCTTTCTTTCTTTCTTTCTCTCTCTCGGAGGACCTGAGCCCTAGGACCATTCCTCAGGACTACCTGACATGATGACTGGCCGTGCTGCTGCTCCAGTTTCAACTGTTCTGCCATGTTCTGTTATAATCTCCACCCGGCACAGCCAGAAGAGGACTGGCCACCCCACATAGCCTGGTTCCTCTCTAGGTTTCTTCCTAGGTTTTGGCCTTTCTAGGGAGTTTTTCCTAGCCACCGTGCTTCTACACCTGCATTGCTTGCTGTTTGGGGTTTTAGGCTGGGTTTCTGTACAGCACTTTGAGATGTCAGCTGATGTACGAAGGGCTTAATAAATACATTTGATTTGATTTTGATGTATAAACTCCAAGCAACTTAATGGATATTTACCAACGTTTTTACCATTCGGCATCACTGTGCCTTCCTCAGGCTTTATTTACTAAAATAAACTGAATTTTAAAAATGTAAAAAATAAAATACAAAATCGTTAAAGATCAACAATAAAATAACAATAGTCAAGACTATATACAGGGGGTACCGGTACAGAGTCAATGTGATGGGGCACCGGTTAGTCGAGGTAATTGAGGTAATATGTACATGTAGGTAGAGGTAATGTGACTATGCATAGATAATAAACAGAGAGTAGCAGCAGTGTAAAAATGGGGGTTGGGGTGGGGACAATGCAGATAGTCCAGATAGCCCTTTGATTAGCTGTTCAGGAGTCTTATGGCTTGGGGGGTAGAAGCTGTTAAGAAACCTTTGGGACCTAGACTTGGTGCTCCAGTACCGCTCGCCTTGCGGTAGCAGAGAGAACAGTCTATGACTAGGGTGGGCTGGAGTCTAGGATGGCTATCGATCAGAATGTGGGTGTGCTCGGTCCTCCTTTGTCTGTAGTCCACAATCATCTCCTTTATCTTCATCACATTGAGGGAGAGGTTGTTATTCTGGCACCACCTGGCCAGGTCTCTGACCACCTCCCTATAGGCTTGTCTCATCGTTGTCGGTGATCAGGCATACCACTGTTGTGTCGTCGGCCAACTTAATGATGGTGTTGGAGTCGTGCTTGGCCATGCAGTCGTGGGTGAACAGGGAGTACAGGAGGGAACTGAGCACGCACCCCTGAGGAACCCCCAAGTACCAGTTAGCAACCAGTTTTCGTTGTTTCTTTTTAATGTATTAAAACAGATTCCATTAGTTTTACACATTTTAAGGCACTTACATTACATGTAAAACCAAAGATAAAACAGTACATCATATAACATTATTACACCACTACACATCTACAATACAATGTACAACACCACCATACAACAATGTAGGTGTGTGTAGAGTCCGTGTTCTAGTGTGTGTGTGTGTGTGTGTGTGTGTGTGTGTGTGTGTGTGTGTGTGTGTGTGTCAAATCAAATCAAATTTTATTTGTCACAAACACATGGTTAGCAGATGTTAATGCGAGTGCAGCGAAATGCTTGTGCTTCTAGTTCCGACAATGCAGTAATAACCAACAAGTAATCTAACTAACAATTCCAAAAAACTACTGTCTTATACACAGTGTAAGGGGATAAAGAATATGTACATAAAGATATATGAATGAGTGATGGTACAGAGCAGCATAGGCAAGATACAGTAGATGGTATCGAGTACAGTATATACATATGAGATGAGTATGTAAACCAAGTGGCATAGTTAAAGTGGCTAGTGATACATGTATTACATAAGGATGCAGTAGATGATATAGAGTACAGTATATACGTATGCATATGAGATGAATAATGTAGGGTATGTAACATTATATTAGGTAGCATTGTTTAAAGTGGCTAGTGATATATTTTACATCATTTCCCATCAATTCCCATTATTAAAGTGACTGGAGTTGAGTCAGTGTCAGTGTCAGTGTGTTGGCAGCAGCCACTCAATGTTAGTGGTGGCTGTTTAACAGTCTGATGGCCTTGAGATAGAAGCTGTTTTTCAGTCTCTCGGTCCCAGCTTTGATGCACCTGTACTGACCTCGCCTTCTGGATGATAGCGGGGTGAACAGGCAGTGGCTCGGGTGGTTGTTGTCCTTGATGATCTTTATGGCCTTCCTGTAACATCGGGTGGTGTAGGTGTCCTGGAGGGCAGGTAGTTTGCCCCCGGTGATGCGTTGTGCAGACCTCACTACCCTCTGGAGAGCCTTACGGTTGTGGGCGGAGCAGTTGCCGTACCAGGCGGTGATGCAGCCCGCCAGGATGCTCTCGATTGTGCATCTGTAGAAGTTTGAGAGTGCTTTTGGTGACAAGCCGAATTTCTTCAGCCTCCTGAGGTTGAAGAGGCGCTGCTGCGCCTTCTTCACGATGCTGTCTGTGTGAGTGGACCAATTCAGTTTGTCTGTGATGTGTATGCCGAGGAACTTAAAACTTGCTACCCTCTCCACTACTGTTCCATCGATGTGGATAGGGGGTGTTCCCTCTGCTGTTTCCTGAAGTCCACAATCATCTCCTTAGTTTTGTTGACGTTGAGTGTGAGGTTATTTTCCTGACACCACACTCCGAGGGCCCTCACCTCCTCCCTGTAGGCCGTCTCGTCGTTGTTGGTAATCAAGCCTACCACTGTTGTGTCGTCCGCAAACTTGATGATTGAGTTGGAGGCGTGTGTGGCCACGCAGTCGTGGGTGAACAGGGAGTACAGGAGAGGGCTCAGAACGCACCCTTGTGGGGCCCCAGTGTTGAGGATCAGCGGGGTGGAGATGTTGTTGCCTACCCTCACCACCTGGGGGCGGCCCGTCAGGAAGTCCAGTACCCAGTTGCACAGGGCGGGGTCGAGACCCAGGGTCTCGAGCTTGATGACGAGCTTGGAGGGTACTATGGTGTTGAATGCCGAGCTGTAGTCGATGAACAGCATTCTCACATAGGTATTCCTCTTGTCCAGATGGGTTAGGGCAGTGTGTGTGTGTGTGTGTGTGTGTGTGTGTGTGTGTGTGTGTGTGTGTCTCTTCACAGTCCACACTGTTCCATAAGGTGTATGTTTACCTGTTCATTTAAATCTAATTCTACTGCTGCATCAGTTTCCTGATGTGGAATAGAGTTCCATGTAGTCATGGCTCTATGTAGTACTGTGCTCCTCCCATAGTCTGTTCTGGACTTGGGGACTGTGAAGAGACCTCTGGTGGCATGTCTTGTGGGGTATGTATGGGTGGGCGAGCTGTGTGCCAGTAGTTTAAACAGACAGCTCAGTGCATTCAGCTCGTCAACATTTCTTACAAAAACAAGTAGTGATGAAGTCAATCTCTCTTCCACTTTGAGCCAGGAGAGATTGACGTACATATTAATGGTAGCTCTCTGTGTACATCCAAGGGCCAGCCGTGCTGCCCTGTACTGAGCCAATTGTAATTTGGTCAGGTGCCACAAAGTCCCTCTTTGTGGCACATGACCACACGACTGAACAGTAGCAGGACCTGCCTTGATAGTGTTGTTAAGAAGGTAGAAACTAGGGCCTGTAGGACCTGCCTTGTTGATAGTGTTGTTCAGAAGGCAGAGCAGTGCTTTATTATAGACAGACTTCTCCCCATTTTAGTTACTGTTGTATCAATATGTTTTGACCATGACAGTTTTATAGTCCAGGGTTACTCCAAGCAGTTTAGTCATCTCAACTTGCTCAATTTCCACATTACGAGATTTAGTTGAGGTTTAGGGTTTAGTGAATGATTTGTCCCAAATACAATGCTTTTAGTTTTAGAAATATTTCGGACTAACTTATTCTTTGCCACCCACTCTGAAACTAACTGCAGCTCTTTATTGAGTGTTGCAGTCATTTCAGTCACTGTAGTAGCTGACATGTATAGTGTTGAGTCATCCCCATTACATAGACACTCTGGCTTTCCTCAATGATTGAGACTGTTTTTTTCCTTTTTTTACATTCAGACCAGACGAGTCCAACCAGGTGGCCACGGATTCCAGGTGTTGTGTCAGTTGTTTAGAGACATCAGGTTTTTAGCAGACACATAGACAACAGTGCCATCAGCGTACATTTGAAGGCCGACACTTGGGCAGGTTTCTGGTAGATCATTCATTTATAATGAGAAGAGAATTGGGCCAAGCACCGAACCCTGTGGAAGTCCCATTTTAGTTGTTTTAAATGTGGATTTGGTGCTATTGATGACCACACATTGTCGAAGGTTTTCCAGCTATAAACCAAACCAGCTCACGGCTTTTTGTCTGAGGAACTGAACTTGTGGAGTTTAGAGAGCAGTACTGTACACTGATTCACTGTGTCAAAGGCCTTTTTCAGGTCGGGGAAGACTTCTCCGACCACGTTTTTCTCCTCCAGTGATTTCTTGATGTTCTCCAGTAAGGACACAGTTTCAATCAATCAATCAAACAAATTGATTTATAAAGCCCTTTTTACATCAGCGATGTCACAAAGTGCTATACAGAAACCCAGCCTAAAACCACAAACAGCACAGCAATGCAGATGTAGAAGCCCGGTGGCTAGTTTGCTGTTTAAGTGGAATATTTTGGTCTGAATTCAAATTTGTTCCCGGTACAAGTACTGATGCACTTCCAGATATGACATGAGCTGTTCTGCTAGGATTTCCTCCAACACTTTAGATAGGACAGGCACAATACTGGCTGGTCTGTAGTTACTTGTCAGTTCGGGGTCCACCTCACTTGAAGATAAGTGTGACTAGAGCCTTTTTTTCTAGGCCTCAGGAAACTGCCCCCACTGTTAATTAAGATATTTATCAGGTGGATGAGTGGTTTTGCCAGGGTACTGCCATACTTCTTAATGAATGCAGTGTTGAGATTTGAATATGTCTTTAGAATTGGTGATTTTCAGATTGCTGAGGATTTTCATCTGTTATGACACACCTCTCCAAGTTCAAACCAGTCACCTTTATTCACATGATTGGCAGTGGTGGTATTTGGTGAATGAGCAAACTTCATGGAAAAACCCTGTCACTGATTGCATAAAAAAGTTGTTCAATTCATTTGCAATCTGTCCATGATCAGATACATACTGGCTGTATGTCTCCTCTATGTCATCCTACTGGCTGTATGTCTCCTCTATGTCATCCTACTGGCTGTATGTCTCCTCTATGTCATCCTGCTCGTTGTATGTCTCCTCTATGTCATCCTACTGACTGCATGTCTCCTCTATGTCATCTTACTGGCTGTATGTCTCCTCTATGTCATCCTACTGACTGTATGTCTCTTCTATGTCAACCTACTGGCTGTATGTCTCTTCTATGTCATCTTACTGGCTGTCTGTCTCCTCTATGTCATCCTACTGACTGTATGTCTCCTCTATGTCATCCTACTGGCTGTATGTCTCCTCTATGTCAACCTACTGGCTGTATGTCTCCTCTATGTCATCCTACTGGCTGTATGTCTCCTCTATGTCATCCTACTGGCTGTATGTCTCCTCTATGTCATCCTACTGGCTGTATGTCTCCTCTATGTCATCCTACTGGCTGTATGTCTCCTCTATGTAATCCTGCTCATTGAATGTCTCTTAAATGTCATCCTACAGGCTGGATGTCTCCTCTATGTCATCCTGCTCGTTGTATGTCTCCTCTATGTCATCCTACTGGCTGTACGTCTCCTCTATGTCAACCTATTGGCTGTATGTCCCCTCTATGTCATCCTACTGGCTGTAAGTCTCCTGTATGTCATCGTACTAACTGTATGTCTCCTCTATGTCATCCTGCTCGTTGTATGTCTCCTCTATGTCATCCTACTGGCTGTATGTCTCCTGTATGTCATCGTACTAACTGTATGTCTCCTCTATGTCATCCTGCTCGTTGTATGTCTCCTCTATTTCAACCTACTGGCTGTACGTCTCCTCTATGTCAACCTATTGGCTGTATGTCTCCTCTATTTCATCCTACTGACTGTATGTCTCCTCTATGTCAACCCACAGGCGGTATGTCTCCTCTATGTCATCCTACTGACTGTATATCTCCTCTATGTCATCCTACTGGCTGTATGTCTCCTCTATGTCATCCTAATGACTGTATGTCTAATCTATGTCAACCTACTGGCTGTCTGTCTCTTCTATGTCATCCTGCTCGTTGTATGTCTCCTCTATGTCATCCTACTGGCTGTATGTCTCCTCTATGTCATCTTACTGGCTGTATGTCTCCTCTATGTCATCCTATTGACTGTATGTCTCCTCTATGTCATCCTACTGTTTGTATGTCTCCTCTATGTCATCCTACTGGCTGTATGTCTCCTCTATGTCATCCTACTGGCTGTATGTCTCCTCTATGTCATCCTGCTCGTTGTATGTCTCCTCTATGTCATCCTACTGACTGCATGTCTCCTCTATGTCATCCTACTGACTGTATGTCTCCTCTATGTCATCCTACTGACTGTATGTCTCCTATAAGTCATCCTACTGACTGTATGTCTCCTCTATGTCATCCTGCTCGTTGTATGGCTCCTCTATGTCATCCTACTGACTGTATGTCTCCTCTATGTCGTCCTACTGACTGTATGTCTCCTCTATGTCATCCTGCTCGTTGTATGTCTCCTCTATGTCATCCTACTGACTGTATGTCTCCTCTATGTCATCCTACTGACTGTATGTCTCCTCTATGTCATCCTACTAGCTGTATGTCTCCTCTATGTCATCCTGCTCATTGTATGTCACCTCTACGTCATCCTACTGGCTGTATGTCTCCTCTATGGCATCCTACTGACTGTATGTCTCCTCTATGTCATCCTACTGACTGTATGTCTCCTATAAGTCATCCTACTGACTGTATGTCTCCTCTATGTCATCCTACTGGCTGTATGTCTCCTGTATGTCATCGTACTAACTGTATGTCTCCTCTATGTCATCCTGCTCGTTGTATGTCTCCTCTATGTCAACCTACTGGCTGTACGTCTCCTCTATGTCAACCTATTGGCTGTATGTCTCCTCTATGTCATCCTACTGACTGTATGTCTCCTCTATGTCAACCCACAGGCTGTATGTCTCCTCTATGTCATCCTACTGACTGTATGTCTCCTCTATGTCAACCCACAGGCTGTATGTCTCCTCTATGTCATACTACTGACTGTATGTCTCCTCTATGTCATCCTACTGACTGCATGTCTCCTCTATGTCATCCTACTGACTGTATGTCTCCTCTATGTCATCCTACTGACTGTATTTCTCCTCTATGTCATCCTACTGACTGTATGTCTCCTCTATGTCATCCTACTGACTGTATGTCTCCTCTATGTCATCATACTGACTGTATGTCTCCTCTATGTCATCATACTGACTGTATATCTCCTCTATGTCATCCTACTGACTGTATGTCTCCTCTATGTCATCATACTGACTGTATGTCTCCTCTATGTCATCCTACTGACTGTATGTCTCCTCTATGTCATCCTACTGGCTGTATGTCTCCTCTATGTCATCCTGCTCATTGAATGTCTCTTGAATGTCATCCTACAGGCTGGATGTCTCCTCTATGTCATCCTGCTCGTTGTATGTCTCCTCTATGTCATCCTACTGGCTGTACGTCTCCTCTATGTCAACCTATTGGCTGTATGTCCCCTCTATGTCATCCTACTGACTGTATGTCTCCTCTATGTCAACCCACAGGCTGAAATATCCAATAAATGTCATTCCACTTCATGATTGTGTCCCACTTGTTGTTGATTCTTTACAAAAAAATAGTTTTATATCTTTATGTTTGAAGCCTGAAATGTGGCAAAAGGTCGCAAAGTTCAAGGGGGCCGAATACTTTCGCAAGGCACTGTATAGACAATCACCCACAACCCACAATGACAAAACAGGCTACCTAAATATGGTTCCCAATCAGAGACAACGACTAACACCTGCCTCTGATTGAGAACCATATCAGGCAAAACACAGAAACAGACAAACTAGACATCCAACATAGAATGCCCACTCAGATCACACCCTGACCAAACAAACATGGAATGCGGTGTTGCTAACATTTACGATAGCAAATTTCAATTTACAAAAAAAAAGACGTTTTCGTCTTTTGAGCTTCTAGTCATGAAATCTATGCAGCCTACTCAATCACTTTTTATAGCTACTGTTTACAGGCCTCCTGGGCCATATACAGCGTTTCTCACTGAGTTCCCTGAATTCCTATCGGACCTTGTAGTCATAGCAGATAATATTCTAATCTTTGGTGACTTTAATATTCACATGGAAAAGTCCACAGACCCACTCCAAAAGGCTTTCGGAGCCATCATCGACTCAGTGGGTTTTGTACAACATGTCTCTGGACCCACTCACTGTCACAGTCATACTCTGGACCTAGTTTTGTCCCATGGAATAAATGTTGTGGATCTTATTGTTTTTCCTCATAATCCTGGACGATCGGACCACCATTTTATTACGTTTGCAATTGCAACAAATAATCTGCTCAGACCCCAACCAAGGAACATCAAAAGTCGTGCTATAAATTCACAGACAACACAAAGATTCCTTGATGTCCTTCCAGATTCCCTCTGTCTACCCAAGGACGCCAGAAGACAAAAATCAGTTAACCACCTAACTGAGGAACTCAATTTAACCTTGCGCAATACCCTAGATGCAGTTGCACCCCTAAAAACTAAAAACATTTCTCATAAGAAACTAGCTCCCTGGTACACAGAAAATACCCGAGCTCTGAAGCTGTCGCAAAGCTAACTAAAAAGCAGCATTCCCCAGGAGAGGATGGCTTTCACTTTAGCAGTGATACATTCATGAACTTCTTTGAGGAAAAGATCATGATTATTAGAAAGCAAATTACAGACTCCTCTTTAAATCTGCGTTATCCTTCAAAGCTCAGTTGTCCTGAGTCTGCACAACTCTGCCAGGACCTAGGATCAAGAAAGATGCTCAAGTGTTTTAGTACTATATCTCTTGACACAATGATGAAAATAATCATGGCCTCTAAACCTTCAAGCTGCATACTGGACCCTATTCCAACTAAACTACTGAAAGAGCTGCTTCCTGTGCTTGGCCCTCCTATGTTGAACATAATAAACGGCTCTCTATCCACCGGATGTGTACCAAACTCACTAAAAGTGGCAGTAATAAAGCCTCTCTTGAAAAAGCCTATATCGAATCTTCCATTCCTCTCAAAAATTTTAGAAAAGGCTGTTGCGCAGCAACTCACTGCCTTCCTGAAGACAAACAATGTATACCAAATGCTTCAGTCCGGTTTTAGGTGGTAAATCACCTTTTAATGGCATCAGACCGAGGCTCTGCATCTGTTCTCATGCTCCTAGACCTTAGTGCTGCTTTTGATACCATCGATCACCACATTCTTTTGGAGGGATTGGAAACCCAAATTGGTCTACACGGACAAGTTCTGGCCTGGTTTCGATCTTATCTGTCGGATGATATCAGTTTGTCTCTGTGAATGGCTTGTCCTCTGACAAATCAACTGTAAATTTCGGTGTTCCTCAAGGTTCCGTTTTAGGACCACTATTGTTTTCACTATATATTTTACCTCTTGGGGATGTCATTCGAAAACATAATGTTAACTTTCACTGCTATGCGGATGACACACAGCTGTACATTTCAATGAAACATGGTGAAGCCCCAAAATTGCCCTCGCTAGAAGCATGTGTTTCAGACATAAGGAAGTGGATGGCTGCAAACTTTCTACTTTTAAACTCGGACAAAACAGAGATGCTTGTTCTAGGTCCCAAGAAACAAAGAGATCTTCTGTTGAATCTGACAATTAATCTTAATGGTTGTACAGTCGTCTCAAATGAAACTGTGAAGGACCTCGGCGTTACTCTGGACCCTGATCTCTCTTTTGAAGAACATATCAAGACCATTTCAAGGACAGCTTTTTTCCATCTACGTAACATTGCAAAAATCTGAAATTTTCTGTCCAAAAATTATGCAGAAAAATGTATCCATGCTTTTGTCACTTCTAGGTTAGACTACTGCAATGCTCTACTTTCCGGCTACCCGGATAAAGCACTAAATAAACTTCAGTTAGTAAAAATTTATCATATTACTCCAGTGCTAGCCTCCCTACACTGGCTTCCTGTCAAAGCAAGGGCTGATTTCAAGGTTTTACTGCTAACCTACAAAGCATTACATGGGCTTGCTCCTACCTATCTCTCTGATTTGGTCCTGCCGTACATACCTACACGTACGCTACGGTCACAAGACGCAGGCCTCCTAATTGTCCCTAGAATTTCTAAGCAAACAGCTGGAGGCAGGGCTTTCTCCTATAGAGCTCCATTTTTATGGAACGGTCTGCCTACCCATGTCAGAGACGCAAACTCGGTCTCAACCTTTAAGTCCTGAAGACTCATCTCTTCAGTGGGTCATATGATTGAGTGTAGTCTGGCCCAGGAGTGGGAAGGTGAACGGAAAGGCTCTGGAGCAACGAACCGCCCTTGCTGTCTCTGCCTGGCCGGTTCCCCTCTTTCCACTGGGATTCTCTGCCTCTAACCCTATTACAGGGGCTGAGTCACTGGCTTACTGGGGCTCTCTCATACCGTCCCTGGGAGGGGGTGCATCACCTGAGTGGGTTGAGTCACTGACGTGGTCATCCTGTCTGGGTTGGTGCCCCCCCCTTGGGTTGTGCTGTGGCAGAGATCTTTGTGGGCTATACTCAGCCTTGTCTCAGGATGGTAAGTTGGTGGTTGAAGATATCCCTCTAGTGGTGTGGGGGCTGCGCTTTGGCAAAGTGGGTGACCCCTCCTGTCTCAACCTCCAGTATTTATGCTGCAGTAGTTTATGTATCGGGGGGCCAGGGTCAGTTTGTTATATCTGGAGTACTTCTCCTGTCCTATTCGGTGTCCTGTGTGAATTTAAGTGTGCTCTCTCTAATTCTCTCTCTCTTTCTCTCTTTCTTTCTCTCTCTCGGAGGACCTGAGCCCTAGGACCATGCCTCAGGACTACCTGACATGATGACTCCTTGCTGTCCCCAGTCCACCTGGCCGTGCTGCTGCTCCAGTTTCAACTGTTCTGCCTTATTATTATTGGACCATGCTGGTCATTTATGAACATTTGAACATCTTGGCCATGTTCTGTTATAATCTCCACCCGGCACAGCCAGAAGAGGACTGGCCACCCCTCATAGCCTGGTTCCTCTCTAGGTTTCTTCCTAGGTTTTGGCCTTTCTAGGGAGTTTTTCCTAGCCATCGTGCTTCTACACCTGCATTGCTTGCTGTTGGGGGTTTAAGGCTGGGTTTCTGTACAACACTTTGAGATATCAGCTGATGTACGAAGGGCTATATAAATACATTTGATTTGATTTGATACATACAAAGCAAACTATGGTCAGGGCTTGACAATGGGACCACGCAGCCATCATACCGCTCAGGAAGGAGATGGGTTCTGTCTCCTAGAGATGAATGTACTGAGGTGCGAAAGTGAAAATCAATCCCAGAACAACAGCGAAGGACCTTGTGAAGATGCTGGAGGAAACAGGTACAAAAGTATCTATATCCACAGCAAAACGAGTCCTATATCATTTTAACCTGACAGGCCGCTGAGCAAGGAAGAAGCCACTGCTCCAAAACCGCCATAAAAAAGCCAGACTACGGTTTGCAACTGCGCATGGGGACAAAGATCATACTTTTGGGAGAAATGTCCTCTGGTCTGATGAAACAAACATAGAACTGTTTGGCCATAATGAACATCATTGTGTTTGGATAAAAAATGGGGATGCTTTCAAGCTGAAGAACACCATCCCAAACATGAACCACGGGGGTGGCAGCCTCATGTTGTGGGGGTGCTTTGCTGCAGGAGGGACTGGTGCACTTCACAAAATAGATGGCATCACAAAGCCCTGACCTCAATCCTATAGAAAAGTTGTGGGCAGAACTGAAAAAGCATGTGCGAGCAAGGAGGCCTACAAACCTGACTCAGTTACACCAGCTCTGTCAGGAGGAATGGGCCAAAATTCACCCAACTTATTGTGGGAAGCTTGTGGAAGGCTACCTGAAACATTTGACCCAAGTTAAACAATTTAAAGGCAATGCTACCAAATACTAATTTAGTGTATGTAATCTTCTGACCCAAATAAATAATTCTCTCCACTATTATTCTGTCATTTCACATTCGTAAAATAAAGTGGTGATCCTAACTGACCTAAAACAGGGCATTTTTACTAGGATTAAATTACGGGAATTGTGAAAAACTGAGTTTAAACGTATTTGGCTAAGGTGTACTAAACTTCCGACTTCAACTGTATGTTTCTATATACCAGTTAGGATCTTATTAAAAATACTTGAATCTGTTATAGAACCCATCTCCCTTCATGGTTGTGAGGTCTGGGGTCCGCTCACCAACCAAGGAGTCACAAAATGGGACAAACACCAAATTGAGACCCTGCATGCAGAAATCTGCAAAAATATCCTCTGTGTACAACGTAAAGAGAGATGAACCTGGAGAAGAGATAAGAATTTGGCAAGCTGGTCCTGTGGCTCTGTTCACAAACACAAACACCTTTTTTATTTTATCTTTATTTAACCAGGCAAGTCAGTTAAGAACAAATTCTTATTTTCAATGACGGCCTAGGAACAGTGGGTTAACTGCCTGTTCAGGGGCAGAACAACAGATTTTGTACCTTGTCAGCTCGGGGATTTGAACTTGCAACCTCTTGGTTACTAGTCCAATGCTCTAACCACTAGGCTACCCTGCCGCCCCAACACATCCCACAGAGCCCCAGGACAACAGCACAATTAGACCCAACCAAATCATGAGAAAACAAAAAGAGAATTACTTTACACTTTGGAAAGAATTAACAAAAAAAACAGAGCAAACTAGAACGCTGTTTGGCCCTAAACGGAGAGTACACAGTGGCAGAATACCTGACCACCGTGACTGACTTAAACTTAAGGACATTTTTGACTTTGACCCAATTTTGATAACCTCCCATATCTACTGGGTGAAATTCCACAGTGTGACATCACAGCAGCAAGATCTGTGACCTGTTGCCACAAGAAAAGGGCAACCAGTGAAGAACAAACACCATTGTAAATACAACCCATATTTATGCTTATTTATTTTCCCTTGTGTACTTTAACCATTTGCACATTGTTACAACACTGTATATAGACATAATAGGACATTTGTAATGTCTTTATTCTTATGGAACTTCTGTGAATGTAATGTTTACTGTTTATTTTCATTGTTTATTTCACTTTTGTATATTATATACTTCACTTTCTTTGACAATGTTAACATATGTTTCCCATGCCAATAAAGCCCCTTGAATTGAGCTGAATTGAGAGAGAGATGGCATTCTGAATGGGGTTGGACTAGAGCTGGTGGGACTTGTTGATCGTGTTTTTATGTGATGTTGTTTTTCTGTGTTGTTCTTCAGAAAACTCTTTCCATATGAGACCTCTCCTCCCCCTCATCTCCTCTCCTCTCCTCCCCATCCTCTCCTCTCCTCTCCTCTCCTCTCCTCTCCTCTCCTCTCCTCTCCTCTCCTCTCCTCTCCCTCTCCTCTCCTCTCCTCTCCTCTCCTCTCCCTCTCCCTCATCTCCTCTCCTCCCCATCCTCGCCTCTCCCCTCCCCCTCTCCTCCCCCTCATCTCCTCTCCTCCCCATCCTCGCCTCTCCCCTCCCCCCCTCTCCTCCCCCTCATCTCTCTCCTCCTCCTCCCCTCCCCTACCCATCCCCATCCTCGCCTCTCCCCTCCCCTCTCCATCCTCTCCTCTCCTCTCCTCCCCCTCCCCTCCTCCACCCCTCCCCTCCCCATCCCCATCCTCGCCTCTCCCCTCCCCCTCTCTCCTCCTCCTCCCCTCCCCATCCTCGCCTCTCCCCTCCCCCCTCTCCTCTCTGTGTCAGCCTGAATGTGGACTAACATTCCTGGGCTTCAATCTAACACTCTAGTCACATGACTACCACCAGGAACAAGATAGTACACATCACTACTGACACCTTGTTACCACGTCCCTCTCCTCTCCTCTCCTCTCCTCTCCTCTCCTCTCCTCTCCTCTCCTCTCCTCTCCTCTCCTCTCCTCTCCTCTCCTCTCCTCCTCTCCTCTCCTCCTCTCCTCTCCTCTCCTCTCCTCTCCTCTCCTCTCCTCCCCTCATCTCCTCTCTCTCCTCTCCTCCTCTCCTCTCCTCTCCCTCTCCTCTCTCCTCTCCTCTCCTCTCCTCTCCTCTCCTCTCCTCTCCTCTCCTCCCCCCCCTCATCTCCTCTCTTCCTCACCTCCCCTCCTCCACCCCTCCCCTCTCCATCCTCACCTCTCCTCACCTCCCCTCCTCCACCCCTCCCCTCTCCATCCTCACCTCCCCTCTTCCACCCCTCCCCATCCTCACCTCCCCTCCTCCACCCCTCCCCTCTCCATCCTCGCCTCCTCACCTCTTCTCCTCCCCCTCCACCTCTTCTCCTCCCCTCCACCTCTTCTCTCCCCCTCCACCTCTTCTCCTCCCCCTCCACCTCTTCTCCTCCCCCTCCACCTCTTCTCTCCCCCTCCACCTCTTCTCCTCCCCCTCCACCTCCTCTCCTCCCCCTCCATCTCTTCTCTCCCCCTCCACCTCTTCTCCTCCCCCATCCACCTCTTCTCTCCCCCTCCACCTCTTCTCTCCCCCTACACCTCTTCTCCTCCCCCTCCACCTCTTCTCCTCCCCCTCCACCTCTTCTCTCCCCTCCACCTCTTCTCCTCCCCCTCCCACCTCTTCTCCTCCCCCTCCACCTCTTCTCCTCCCCCTCCACCTCTTCTCTCCCCTCCACCTCTTCTCTCCCCCTCCACCTCTTCTCTCCCCTCCATCTCTTCTCTCCCCCTCCACCTCTTCTCCTCCCCCTCCACCTCTTCTCTCCCCCTCCACCTCTTCTCCTCCCCCTCCACCTCTTCTCTCCCCCTCCACCTCTTCTCTCCCCCTCCACCTCTTCTCTCCCCCTCCACCTTTTCTCTCCCCCTCCACCTCTCCTCCCCCCCCTCCACCTCTTCTCTCCCCCTCCACCTCTTCTCTCCCCCTCCACCTCTTCTCTCCCCTCCACCTTTTCTCTCCCCCTCCACCTCTTCTCTCCCCTCCACCTCTTCCCTCCACCTCTTCTCTCCCCCTCCACCTCTTCTCTCCCCCTCCACCTCTTCTCTCCCCCTCCACACCACCATCAGTCAGTCAGTAATACACAGTTTATGTACCAAATTCATTTAAACTCCGTTTTTCACAATTCCTGACATTGAATCCTAGTGAAAAAATTCCCTGTCTTAGGTCAGTTAGGATCACCACATTATTTTAAGAATGTGAAATGTCATAATAATAGTAGTAGAGAATGATTTATTTCAGCTTTAATTTGTTTCATCACATTCCTGCAACGGCTGTTTGAAGAAGAGGACCGAGGCGCAGCGTGGTACGTGCTCTGGATTTTTAATAAAACGGAACACTAGAACAAAAAAATGACAAAGCGTTAACAAACGGAACAGTTCTGGTGCAGAAACACACAAAACAGAAAATAACTACCCACAAAACACAGGTGGGAAAAGGGCTGCCTAAGTATGGTTCTCAATCAGAGACAACGATAGACAGCTGCCTCTGATTGGGAACCACACCCGGCCAAACACACAGAAATAGAAATCATAGAAACACAAAACATAGAATGCCCACTCCGACTCACGCCCTGACCAAACCAAAACAGAGGCATAAAAAGGATCTCTAAGGTCAGGACGTGACAATTCCCAGTGGGTCAGAGGTTTACATACACTCAATTAGTATTTGGTAGCATTGCCTTGAAATTGTTTAACTTGGGTCAAACGTTTTGGGTAGCCTTCCACAAGCTTCCCACAAAAAAATTGGGTGAATTTTGGCCCATTCCTCCTGACAAAGCTGGTGTAACTGAGTCAGGTTTGTAGGCCTCCTTGCTCGCACACGCTTCTTCAGTTCTGCCCACAAATTTTCTATGGGAATGAGGTCAGGGCTTTGTGACGGCCACTCCAATACCTTGACGTTGTTGTCCTTAAGCCATTTTGCCACAACTTTGGAAGTATGCTTGGGGTCATTGTCCATTTGGAAGACCCACTTGCGACCAAGTTTTAACTTCCTGACTGATGTCTTGACATGTTGCTTCAATATATCCACATAATTTTCCAGCCTCATGATGCCATCTATTTTGTGAAATGCACCAGTCCCTCCTGCAGCAAAGCACCCCCTCAACATGATGCTGCCACCCCCGTGCTTCACGGTTGGGATGGTGTTCTTCGGCTTGCAAGCCTCCCCTTTTCCCTCCAAACATAACGATGGTCATTATGGCCAAACAGTTCTATTTTTGTTTCATCAGACCAGAGGACATTTCTCCAAAGAGTACAATCTTTGTCTCCATGTGCAGTTGCAAGCCGTAGTCTGGCTTTTTTATGGTGGTTTTGGAGCAGTGGCTTCTTCCTTGCTGATATAGATACTTTGTACCTGTTTCCTCCAGCATCTTCACAAGGTCTTGGCTGATTTCTTTTGATTTTCCCATGATGTCAAGCAAAGAGGCACTGAGTTTGAAGGTAGGCCTTGAAATACATCCACCAGTACACCTCCCATTGACTCAAATGATGTCAATTAGCCTATCAGAAGCTTCTAAAGCCATGACACCATTTTCTGGAATTTTCCAAGCTGTTTAAAGGCACATTCAACTTAGTGTATGTAAACTTCTGACTCACTGGAATTGTGATACAGTGAATAATAAGTGAAATAATCTGTCTGTAAACAATTGTTGGAAAAATGACTTGTGTCGTGCACAAAGTAGATGTCCTAACCGACTTGCCAAAACTATAGTTTGTTAACAAGAAATTTGTGGAGTGGTTGAAAAACGAGTTTTAATGACTCCAACCTAAATATATCTAAACTTCTGACTTCAACTGTAAATGTCCACTGAGCCGTTGGGCCCGACCTGCAACCTCATTGGATAATGCTGGGCAGGCCTCTTGCTAGCTGTCACTCAAATGGCAAAGGGATGAACCTCAGTGGCTGGAACTTGAGTTGCTAAGGAGGCTGTGGCCCACGTGGTTCAAGCTTGCAGTACTCAAAAGGGCCCCGCATAGCTTTCATAAAACGGTCACTTTCAAACTAGGGAATTCGTGGCTAATTGAGTTAAGACAGTAATTCTGCTCGTAGATGATTCATGTAGGAACTACACATTGACACATCCAGCCCAAAGAGGGCCGTTTAAAACATACTTACTTACTTGCCAAAGTACTGAGGCATGTATTTAAAACAGCTGTAGAGTGTTGGGGGAGGGGTGGGGTCAGAACGCACTGAGTCACTCCATCCTTTCACCCATTTCCTGTGATGAGGGGAGGAGGTGAGGGGGGGAGGGGATGTGGAGGGAAGGAATGGGGCAGCAATAAGGTGAAGCGTTGTGTTTTGCAATCCTCCCCTTCTCCTCCCCCCTACTCATCAATACACACACTCTCACAAACGGACACACACACTTTCACTAACGGACATATGCGTGCACATACAAACACACACAGACCCAGGGGACATCAAGGGAGAGTGATGGCTAACTGAATCCAGACCTCAGTACTAATTCAAGCTATTCAGTCTCAGCAGAGCAGTGGCACCAGAACAGAGTGTAGCCTCAGGGCCAGAGCCAGGCTGAATCAGACAAGCCAGCCAGCACACAACACTAAAATGGCTGAGAAACCTTTAGAATCACAACTCTAAAAATGGTGAAGAAGCCTCTGGAATCAGAACGCTGGAATGGCTGAGAAGCTTCAGAACACTGGAATGGTTGAGAAGCTTCAGAGCACTGGAATGGCTGAGAAGCTTCAGAACACTGGAATGGCTGAGAAGCTTCAGAACACTGGAATGGTTGAGAAGCTTCAGAACACTGGAATGGCTGAGAAGCTTCAGAACACTGGAATGGTTGAGAAGCTTCAGAGCACTGGAATGGCTGAGAAGCTACAGAACACTGGAATGGTTGAGAAGCTTCAGAGCACTGGAATGGCTGAGAAGCTACAGAACACTGGAATGGCTGAGAAGCCTCTAGAATCAGAATAGCCTTAAACAACAGCTCTACTCAATGGCATGTCTGTTTAAAAAACTGTTCAGTTCATTTCCTATACCCGCATACGCAGCAGACAAGCTATTTAGCCCACGCTGCAAACTAACAGAGTATTACTGCAAGTAAATATACATGTTTTACTAAGATGCCCAGTGAGGTCCAGTGAGCTTGTTACTAAGACGCCCAGTGAGGTTCAGTGAGGTTGTTACTAAGACGCCCAGTGAGGTCCAGTGAGGTTGTTACTAAGACGTCCAGTGAGGTCCAGTGAGGTTGCTACTAAGATGCCCAGTGAGGTCCAGTGAGGTTGTTACTAAGACGTCCAGTGAGATTGTTACTAAGACGTCCAGAGAGGTTGTCACTAAGATGTCCAGTGAGGTCCAGTGAGGTTGTTACTAAGACGTCCAGTGAGGTTGTTACTAAGATGTCCAGAGGGGTCCAGTGATGTTGTTACTAAGGCGTCCAGAGAGGTTGTTACTAAGACCTCCAGAGGTGTGCAGTGGGTTGTTACGAAGATGTCCAGTGAGGTCCAGTGAGGTTGTTACTAAGACGTCCAGTGAGGTTGTTACTAAGACCTCCAGAGGTGTGCAGTGGGTTGTTACGAAGATGTCCAGTGAGGTCCAGTGAGGTTGTTACTAAGACGTCCAGTGAGGTCCAGTTGGGATGTTACTTGGACGTCCAGTGAGGTCCAGTGAGGTTGTTACTAAGACGTCCAGTGAGGTCCAGTGAGAATGTTGCTAGGACGTCCAGTGAGGTCCAGTGAGGTTGTAATTAAGATGTCCAGAGAGGTCCAGTGAGGTTGTAACTAAGACGTCCAGTGAGGTTGTTACTAAGACATCCAGTGAGGTCCAGTGAGGCTGTTACTAAGACGTCCAGAGATGTCCAGTGAGGTTGTTACTAAGACGTCCAGAGAGGTTGTTACTAAGATGTCCAGAGAGTTCCAGTGAAGTTGTTACTTGGGCGTCCAGTGAGGTCCAGTGAGGTTGTTACTAAGACATCCAGTGAGGTTGTTACTAAGATATCCAGTGAGGCTGTTACTAAGACGTCCAGTGAGGTTTTTACTAAGACGTCCAGAGGGGTCCAGTGAGGTTGTTACTAAGACGTCCAGTGAGGTCCTGTGAGGTTGTTACTAAGATGTCCAGTGAGGTTGTTACTAAGACTTCCAGTGAGGTTATTTCTAAGACGTCCAGTGAGGTCCAGTGAGGTTGTTACTAAGACATCCAGTGAGGTTGTTACTAAGACGTCCAGTGAGGTTGTTACTAAGACGTCCAGAGGGGTCCAGTGAGGTTGTTAATGAGACGTCCAGTGAGGTCCAGTGAGGTTGTTACTAAGATGTCCAGTGAGGTTGTTACTAAGACGTCCAGTGAGGTTGTTACTAAGACGTCCAGTGAGGTTGTTACTAAGACGTCCAGTGAGGTTGTTACTAAGACGACCAGTGAGGTTGTTACTAAGACGTCCAGTGAGGTTGTTACTAAGACGTCCAGAGAGTTCCAGTGAGGTTGTTACTAACACGTCCAGTGATGTCCAGTGAGGTTGTTACTAAGACGTCCAGAGAGTTCCAGTGAGGTTGTTACTTTTAGATAAGCTAACTTCTTAGTAATGACTCGGAACGTCGGTTTTGATACGAAAGCTTCTTTTTTTAAGAATACTTGTTTACGTTACATTTAACAACAATTGTTTTGGTACAAAGCAATGCAGGTAAGATGCTGTCGGAAAGTCAGCCACAATCACTAAACACCTGCACATAATTGCCGCGTTATCACTCATTCCTCTCGCAAGGCATTCTGGGACTTGCAGTCAAAAAACATAATTCAACACAACCCAATACAATTACATATGCAAATAAATCTAAAGATTAACTCAAACACATTCAAGTTACAACAGTTACTAACAGTGAGGTCCAGTGAGGTTGTTACTAAGACGTCCAGAGAGGTCCAGTGAGGTTGTTACTAAGACGTCCAGAGAGGTCCAGTGAGTTTGTTACTAAGACGTCCAGAGAGTTCCCGTGAGGTTGTTACTAAGATGTCCAGTGAGGTTGTTACTAAGACGTCCAGTGAAGTCCAGAGAGGTTGTTACTAAGACGTCCAGAGAGGTTGTTAATAAGACGTCCAGAGAGGTTGTTAATAAGACGTCCAGTGAGGTTGTTACGAAGACGTCCAGTGAGGTTGTTACTAAGACGTCCAGTGAGGTCCAGAGAGGTTGTTACTAAGACGTCCAGTGAGGTTGTTACTAAGACGTCCAGTGAAGTCCAGAGAGGTTGTTACTAAGACGTCCAGAGAGGTTGTTACTAAGACGTCCAGAGAGGTCCAGTGAGGTTGTTACTAAGACGTCCAGTGAGGTTGTTACTAAGACGTCAAGTGAGGTCCAGAGAGGTTGTTACTAAGACGTCCAGTGAAGTCCAGTGAGGTTATTACTAAGACGTCCAGTGAGGTTGTTACTAAGACGTCCAGAGATGTCCAGTGAGGTTGTTTCTAAGACGTCCAGTGAGGTCCAGTGAGGTTGTTACTAAGACGTCCAGAGAGTTCCAGTGAGGTTGTTACTAAGACGTCCAGAGAGTTCCTGTGAGGTTGTTACTAAGACGTCCAGTGAGGTTGTTACTAAGACATCCAGTGAAGTCCAGAGAGGTTGTTACTAAGACGTCCAGAGAGGTTGTTACTAAGACGTCCAGAGAGGTTGTTAATAAGACGTCCAGTGAGGTTGTTACGAAGACGTCCAGTGAGGTTGTTACTAAGACGTCCAGTGAGGTCCAGAGAGGTTGTACTAAGACGTCCAGTGAGGTCCAGAGAGGTTGTTACTAAGACGTCCAGTGAGGTTGTTACTAAGACGTCCAGTGAAGTCCAGAGAGGTTGTTACTAAGACGTCCAGAGAGGTTGTTACTAAGACGTCCAGAGAGGTTGTTAATAAGACGTCCAGTGAGGTTGTTACGAAGACGTCCAGTGAGGTTGTTACTAAGACGTCAAGTGAGGTCCAGAGAGGTTGTTACTAAGACGTCCAGTGAGGTCCAGTGAGGTTGTTACTAAGACGTCCAGTGAGGTTGTTACTAAGACGTCCAGAGATGTCCAGTGAGGTTGTTTCTAAGACGTCCAGTGAGGTCCAGTGAGGTTGTTACTAAGACGTCCAGAGAGTTCCAGTGAGGTTGTTACTAAGACGTCCAGAGAGGTCCAGTGAGGTTGTTACTAAGACGTCCAGAGAGTTCCTGTGAGGTTGTTACTAAGACGTCCAGTGAGGTTGTTACTAAGACATCCAGTGAAGTCCAGAGAGGTTGTTACTAAGACGTCCAGAGAGGTTGTTACTAAGACGTCCAGAGAGGTTGTTAATAAGACGTCCAGTGAGGTTGTTACGAAGACGTCCAGTGAGGTTGTTACTAAGACGTCCAGTGAGGTCCAGAGAGGTTGTTACTAAGACGTCCAGTGAGTTCCAGTGAGGTTGTTACTAAGACGTCCAGTGAGGTTGTTACTAAGACGTCCAGAGATGTCCAGTGAGGTTGTTTCTAAGACATCCAGTGAGGTCCAGTGAGGTTGTTACTAAGACGTCCAGAGAGGTCCAGTGAGGTTGTTACTAAGACATCCAGTGAGGTCCAGTGAGGTTGTTACTAAGACGTCCAGTGAGGTTGTTACTAAGACGTCCAGAGATGTCCAGTGAGGTTGTTTCTAAGACATCCAGTGAGGTCCAGTGAGGTTGTTACTAAGACGTCCAGAGAGGTCCAGTGAGGTTGTTTCTAAGACATCCAGTGAGGTCCAGTGAGGTTGTTACTAAGACGTCCAGAGAGGTCCAGTGAGGTTGTTACTAAGACGTCCAGTGAGGTCCAGTGAGGTTGTTACTAAGACATCCAGAGAGTTCCAGTCAGGTTGTTACTAAGACGTCCAGAGAGGTTGTTACTAGGACGTCCAGTGAGGTCCAGTGAGGTTGTAATTAAGATGTCCAGAGAGGTCCAGTGAGGTTGTTACTAAGACGTCCAGTGAGGTTGTTACTAAGACATCCAGTGAGGTCCAGTGAGGCTGTTACTAAGACGTCCAGAGATGTCCAGTGAGGTTGTTACTAAGACGTCTAGAGAGGTTGTTACTAAGATGTCCAGAGAGTTCCAGTGAAGTTGTTACTTGGACGTCCAGTGAGGTCCAGTGAGTTTGTTACTAAGACATCCAGTGAGGTTGTTACTAAGATATCCAGTGAGGTTGTTACTAAGACGTCCAGAGGGGTCCAGTGAGGTTGTTACTAAGACGTCCAGTGAGGTCCAGTGAGGTTGTTACTAAGACGTCCAGAGAGGTTCAGTGAGGTTGTTACTAAGACGTCCAGAGAGTTCCTGTGAGGTTGTTACTAAGACGTCCAGTGAGGTTGTTACTAAGACATCCAGTGAAGTCCAGAGAGGTTGTTAGTAAGATGTCCAGAGAGGTTGTTAGTAAGATGTCCAGAGAGGTTGTTACTAAGACGTCCAGAGAGGTTGTTACTAAGATGTCCAGAGAGTTCCAGTGAAGTTGTTACTTGGACGTCCAGTGAGGTCCAGTGAGGTTGTTACTAAGACATCCAGTGAGGTTGTTACTCAGATATCCAGTGAGGTTGTTACTAAGACGTCCAGAGGGGTCCAGTGAGGTTGTTACTAAGACGTCCAGTGAGCTCCAGTGAGGTTGTTACTAAGACGTCCAGAGAGGTCCAGTGAGGTTGTTACTAAGACGTCCAGAGAGTTCCTGTGAGGTTGTTACTAAGACGTCCAGTGAGGTTGTTACTAAGACATCCAGTGAAGTCCAGAGAGGTTGTTAGTAAGATGTCCAGAGAGGTTGTTAGTAAGATGTCCAGAGAGGTTGTTACTAAGACGTCCAGTGAGGTCCAGTGAGGTTGTTACTAAGACGTCCAGAGGGGTCCAGTGAGGTTGTTACTAAGACGTCCAGTGAGGTCCAGTGAGGTTGTTACTAAGACGTCCAGAGAGGTTCAGTGAGGTTGTTACTAAGACGTCCAGAGAGTTCCTGTGAGGTTGTTACTAAGACGTCCAGTGAGGTTGTTACTAAGACATCCAGTGAAGTCCAGAGAGGTTGTTAGTAAGATGTCCAGAGAGGTTGTTACTAAGACGTCCAGAGAGGTTGTTAATAAGACGTCCAGTGAGGTTGTTACGAAGACGTCCAGTGAGGTTGTTACTAAGACGTGCAGTGAGGTCCAGTGAGGTTGTTACTAAGATGTCCAGTGAGGTTGTTACTAAGACGTCCAGAGATGTCCAGTGAAGTTGTTTCTAAGACGTCCAGTGAGGTCCAGTGAGGTTGTTACTAAGACGTCCAGAGAGGTCCATTGAGGTTGTTACTAAGACATCCAGTGAGGTCCAATGAGGTTGTTACTAAGACGTCCACTGAGGTCCAGTGAGGTTGTTACTAAGACATCCAGAGAGTTCCAGTGAGGTTGTTACTAACACGTCCAGTGAGGTCGTTACTAAGACGTCCAGAGTTCCAGTGAGGTTGATACTAAGACGTCCAGTGAGGTCCAGAGAGGTTGTTACTAAGACGTCCAGAGAGTTCCCGTGAGGTTGTTACTTGGACGTCCAGAGAGGTCCAGTGAGGTTGTTACTAAGCCGTCCAGAGAGGTTGTTACTAAGACGTCCAGAGAGATTGTTAATAAGACATCCAGTGAGGTTGTTACGAAGACGTCCAGAGAGTTCCCGTGAGGTTGTTACTAAAGACGTCCAGTGAGGTTGTTACTAAGACGTCCAGTGATGTCCAGTGAGGTTGTTACTAAGATGTCCAGTGAGGTTGTTACTAAGACGTCCAGTGAGGTCCAGTGAGGTTGTTACTAAGACGTCCAGTGAGGTCCAGAGAGGTTGTTACTAAGACGTCCAGAGAGTTCCAGTGAGGTTGTTACTAAGACGTCCAGAGAGTTCCAGTGAGGTTGTTACTTGGACGTCCAGAGAGGTCCAGTGAGGTTGTTACTAAGAAATCCAGTGAGGTTGTTACTAAGACGTCCAGTGAGGTTGTTACTAAGACGTCCAGTGAGGTTGTTACTAAGGCGTCCAGTGAGGTTGTTACTAAGACCTCCAGAGAGGACAGCTTTTTTACATCTACGTAACATTGCAAAAATCAGAAACTTTCTGTTCAAAAATGATGCAGAAAAATGTATCCATGCTATTGTCACTAATAGGTTAGACTACTGCAATCCTCTACTTTCTGGCTACCCGGATAAAGCACTAAATAAACTTCAGTTGATGCTAAATACGGCTGCTAGAATCCTGACTAGAACCAAAAAATTTGATCATATTACTCCAGTGCTAGCCTCTCTACACTGGCTTCCTGTCAAAGCAAGGGCATATTTCAAGGTTTTACTGTTAACCTTCAAAGCATTACATGGGCTTGCTCCTACCTATCTCTCTGATTTGGTCCTGCCGTACATACCTACAAGTACGCTACGGTCACAAGACGCAGGCCTCCTAATTGTCCCTAGAATTTCTAAGCAAACAGCTGGAGGCAGGGCTTTCTCCTATTGAGCTCCATTTTTATGGAACGGTCTGCCTACCCATGTCAGAGACGCAAACTCAGTCTCAACCTTTAAGTCCTTACTGAAGACTCATCTCTTCAGTGGGTCATATGATTGAGTGTAGTCTGGCCCAGGAGTGGGAAGGTGAACGGAAAGGCTCTGGAGCAACGAACCGCCCTTGCTATCTCTGCCTGGCCGGTTCCCCTCTTTCCACTGGGATTCTCTGCCTCTAAATCTATTACAGGGGCTGAGTCACTGGCTTACTGGGGCTCTCTCATGCCGTCCCTGGAGGGGGTGCGTCACCTGAGTGGGTTGATTCACTGATGTGGTCATGCTGCCTGGGTTGGCGCCCCCCCTTGGGTTGTGCCATGGCGGAGATCTTTGTGGGCTATACTCAGCCTTGTCTCAGGATGGTAAGTTGGTGGTTGAAGATATCCCTCTGTGGTGTGGGGGATGTGCTTTGGCAAACTGGGTGGGGTTATATCCTTCCTGTTTGGCCCTGTCCGGGGGTGTCCTCGGATGGGGCCACAGTGTCTCCTGACCCCTCCTGCCTCAGCCTCCAGTATTTATGCTGCAGTAGTTTATGTGTCGGGGGGCTAGGGTCAGTTTGTTATATCTGGAGTACTTCTCCTGTCCTATTCGGTGTCCTGTGTGAATGTAAGTGTGCGTTCTCTAATTCTCTCCTTCTCTCTTTCTTTCTCTCTCTCGGAGGACCTGAGCCCTAGGACCATGCCCCAGGACTACCTGACATGATGACTCCTTGCTGTCCCCAGTCCACCTGGCCGTGCTGCTGCTCCAGTTTCAACTGTTCTGCCTTATTATTATTCGACCATGCTGGTCATTTATGAACATTTGAACATCTTGGCCATGTTCTGTTATAATCTCCACCCGGCACAGCCAGAAGAGGACTGGCCACCCCACATAGCCTGGTTCCTCTCTAGGTTTCTTCCTAGGTTTTGGCCTTTCTAGGGAGTTTTTCCTAGCCACCGTGCTTCTTCACCTGCATTGCTTGCTGTTTGGGGTTTTAGGCTGGGTTTCTGTACAGCACTTTGAGATATCAGCTGATGTATGAAGGGCTATATAAATACATTTGATTTGATTTGATTTGATTTGAGTTCCAGTGAGGTTGTTACTAAGATGTCCAGTGAGGTCCAGAGAGGTTGTTACTAAGACGTCCAGTGAGGTCCAGTGAGGTTGTTACTAAGACGTCCAGAGAGTTTCAGTGAGGTTGTTACTAACACGTCCAGTGAGGTCGTTACTAAGACGTCCAGAGAGTTCCAGTGAGGTTGATACTAAGACATCCAGAGAGTTCCGGTGATGTTCTTACTAATACGTCCAGTGAGGTCCAGTGAAGTTGTTACTAAGACGTCCAGAGAGTTCCAGTGCGGTTGTTACTTGGACGTCCAGAGAGGTCCAGTGAGGTTGTTACTAAGACGTCCAGTGAGGTTGTTACTTGGATGTCCCGTGAGGTTGTTACTAAGACGTCCAGTGAGGTTGTTACTAAGACGTCCAGTGAGGTCCAGATAGGTTGTTACTAAGACGTCCAGTGAGATCCAGTGAGATGTCCAGAGATGTTCAGTGAGGTTGTTACTAAGATGTCCAGTGAGGTCTAGTGAGTGGCTGTGTGATAACAGATAGAGCTGGTTGGATAAGATCACTTGAAGGGGGTCATTCCAGTACAGCCTGAGTTTTGTTGATACTTACCAGTCTCTTATCTCTTAACTCCCGGCCACGGTCACAGTGCTGAGAGGAGAGGAGAGGAGGCAGACAACTATATAATAGTCTCCTACTGATCTGATGTACTGCTCCCTCTCTCTACCCCTGTCTCTCTTGCTTTCTCTCCCCCCTCTCTCCTCTCTCTCTCTCTCTCTCTCTCTCCCCTCTCTCTCTTGCTCTCTCTCCCCCTCTCTCCTCTCTCTCCCCCTCTCTCCCCTTCTCTCTCCCTCTCTCTCCCCCTCTCTCTCTCTTTCTCCACCTCTCTCTCTCTTGCTCTCTCTCCCCCTCTCTTTCTCAATCTTTCTCTCTTTCTCTCTCTTTTTCTCCCTCTCTCCCCCTCTCTCTCTCCCCCTACTCTCTCTCCCTCTCTCCCCCTACTCTCTCTCACATCCCCCTCTATCTCTCTCTCTCTCCCCCTACTCTCTCTCCCTCTCCCCCTCTCTCTCTCTCCCTCTCTCTCTCCCCCTACTCTCTCTCTCTCTCCCTACTCTCTCTCTCTCTCTCCCCCCCTACTCTCTCCCTCTCTCCCTTCTTTCCCATCACCCCCTCTCTCTCTGTCTCTCTCCCGTCCGGCCACCCAGGAGTACAGGAAGTGACTTCATATAACAGCTAGGAACCATGATGAGTTTTGGAACGCACCCAAAGGAGTGTCAGCAGCGAATGGAAAAAGGGCAGGAAGAGCAACAGGAACAGGAAACTGATCATCACAACATCCTGATGAGTGTGACAGGGTTTTTCAGATGCCGCTGTGGGTTTGCTCATAGTGCAAGTAGTGTGTTAGTGCGTCACATCCGGTATTGACATAGAGAAGGTCAGTATTGATATATAGAAGGTCGGGGTTGACATAGAAATGGTCAGTATTGACATAGAGATGGTCAGTATTGACATAGAGATGGTCAGTATTGACATAGAGAAGGTCAGTATTGACATAGAGAAGGCAGGTATTGACATAGAGAAGGTTGGTATTGACATAGAGAAGGTCGGTATTGACATCTTTCCGTCAGTCCGCTCGTCCGTCTGTCTGTCCGTCCGTCTGTCTGTCTGTCTGTCTGTCTGTCTGTCTGTCTGTCTGTCCGTGTCCGTCCGTCCCCGTCTGTCCGTCCGTATCCGTCCGTCTGTCCGTCCGTCTGTCTGTCTGTCCGTGTCCGTGTCCATCCGTATCCGTCCGTCTGTCTGTCTGTCCGTGTCCATGTCTGTCCATCCGTGTCCGTGTCCGTCCGTCCGTGTCCGTCCATCCGTCTGTCTGTCCGTCCATCCGTCCGTCCGTCTGTCTGTCCGTCCGTCTGTCCGACTGTCTGTCCTCTCATTCAACCACAGTTTATTTCATTACCCGTTAGAAGACATCTCTGAATTAAAATATGGCTTATTCATTTGTTTTCTTAGCCTGGTTCAACCCTACACCTGGTTCAACCCTTCACCTAAACCTGGTTCAACCCTACACCTAAACCTGGTTCAACCCTACACCTAAACCTGGTTCAACCCTACACCTAAACCTGGTTCAACCCTACACCTGGTTTAACCCTACACCTAAACCTGGTTCAACCCTAAACCTGGTTCAACCGTACACCTAAACCTGGTTCAAACCTAACCCTGGTTCAACCCTACACCTAAACCTGGTTAACCCTAAACCTGGTTCAACCCTAAACCTGGTTCAACCCTAAACCTGGTTCAACCCTAAACCTAAACCTGGTTCAACCCTACACCTGAACCTGGTTCAACCCTACACCTAAACCTGGTTCAACCCTACACCTAAACCTGGTTCAATCCTAAACCTGGTTCAACCCTAAACCTGGTTCAACCCTACACCTAAACCTGGTTCAACCCTAAACCTGGTTCAACCCTACACCTAAACCTGGTTCAACCCTACACCTGGTTCAACCCTAAACCTGGTTCAACCCTACACCTAAACCTGGTTCAACCCTACACCTAAACCTGTTTCAACCCTAAACCTGGTTCAACCCTACACCTAAACCTTGTTCAACCCTAAACCTGGTTCAACACTACACCTAAACCTGGTTCAACCCTAAACCTGGTTCAACCCTACACCTAAACCTGGTTCAACCCTACACCTAAACCTGGTTCAACCCTACACCTAAACCTGGTTCAACCCTACACCTAAACCTGGTTCAACCCTAAACCTGGTTCAACCCTAAACCTGGTTCAACCTTACACCTAAACCTGGTTCAACCCTAAAATTGGTTCAACCCTAAACCTGGTTCAACCCTAAACCTGGTTCAACTATACACCTAAACCTGGTTCAACCCTAAACCTGGTTCTACCCTAAACCTGGTTCAACTCTACACCTAAACCTGGTTCAACCTTACACCAAAACCTGGTTCAACCCTAAGCCTGGTTCAACCCTAAGCCTGGTTCAACCCTAAACCTGATTCAACCCTAAACCTGGTTCAACCCTAAGCCTGGTTCAACCGTAAACCTGGTTCAACCCTACACCTAAACCTGGTTCAACCCTAAGCCTGGTTCAACCCCAAGTCTAAACCTGGTTCAACCCTAAACCTGGTTCAACCCTAAGCCTGGTTCAACCCCAAGTCTAAACCTGGTTCAACCCTAAACCTGGTTCAACTCTAAGCCTGGATCAACCCCAAGTCTAAACCTGGTTCAACCCTAAGCCTGGTTCAACCCTAAGCCTGGTTCAACCCTAAACCTGGTTCAACCCTAAGCTTGGATCAACCCCAAGTCTAAGCCTGGTTCAACCCTAAGCCTGGTTCAGACCACCTTGTTCTTAGAGTCCACTGAAGTGTGTCTTCCTTCTTAGCTGTTCCATAGTCATCTGATGGTCAGAGAGGAAAATCCCCACATCCTGCCTCCTTGCCTAACCCTGACTAACCCTGTACTCACTGACGATGTGGGCTCCTTGTTGTGGGTATTCAGAGTACGGCTTGTGTGGTGTGTTTGTAATACGGTCTACCATATGTGTCACGATGCATAGTTCATCGCTCATAAACCATAAACAGTAGGAGCAGAGAACAGCTACGTAAAACAAACTGGCTCGCCACAACCCGCCGTTGCTACCGTTAACTGGCGTGAACAGCAACAACCACAAGGCCAGATGAAAGCAGAGCTTCTGACTGTGTGGTTCACTTATCCTGTTCTGCTCTCACAGTCCCTCTGCTACTCTGCTGTACCAAAACTGGCGACTGACAGAGGCACAAATAGGCCTTAACGAGCTGTGTGTGTAAAACCTTAAACCACGTCGAGCAGAGCAGTTCACTCGCTATCTATCAGTACAGCCGTCTGCCATCAGGTGGTGTAAGGATAATGTAGAGACTGGCAGAGAGAGGGCACTGCCCAGATCACAGACAGAGAGAGGGCACTGCCCAGAGCAGAGGCAGAGAGAGGGCACTGCCCAGAGCAGGGACAGAGAGAGGGCACTGCCCAGAGTAGAGGCAGAGAGAGGGCACTGCCCAGATCACAGACAGAGAGAGTTGCACTGCCCAGATCACAGACAGAGAGAGGGCACTGCCCAGAGTAGAGGCAGAGAGAGGGCACTGCCCAGATCACAGACAGAGAGAGGGCACTGCCCAGAGTAGAGGCAGAGAGAGGGCACTGCCCAGAGTAGAGGCAGAGAGAGGGCACTGCCCAGAGTAGAGGCAGAGAGAGGGCACTGCCCAGAGTAGAGGCAGAGAGAGGGCACTGCCCAGAGCAGGGACAGAGAGAGGGCACTGCCCAGAGCAGGGACAGAGAGAGGGCACTGCCCAGAGCAGAGGCAGAGAGAGGGCACTGCCCAGATCACAGACAGAGAGAGGGCACTGCCCAGATCACAGACAGAGGAGGGCACTGTACACAAACACACCTCTGTCTGTCTGTCTGTCTGTTCAGCACTGCATGCAGGATATGGTCTGTTTACATGTAATGAAGCAGTGCGCACTGCACTACACCATTACACTACACCATTACACTACACCATTACACTACACCATTACATCACACTACACCATTACACTACACCATTACACTACACCATTACACTACACCATTACATTACACTACACCATTACACTACACCATTACACTACACCATTACACTACACCATTACACTACACCATTACACTGCACTACACCATTACACTACACCATTACACTACACCATTACACTACACCATTACACTACACTGCACTACACCATTACACTACACCATTACACTACACCATTACACTACACTACACCATTACACTACACCATTACACTGCACTACACCATTACACTGCACTACACCATTACACTACACCATTACACTACACCATTACACTACACTACACCATTACACTACACTACACCATTACACTACACCATTACACTACACCATTACACTACACCATTACACTACACCATTACACTACACTACACCATTACACCACACCATTACACTGCACTACACCATTACACTACACCATTACACTACACTACACTACACCATTACACTACACTACACCATTACACTACACCATTACACTACACCATTACACTACACTACACTACATTACACCATTACACTACACCATTACACTACACCATTACACTACACTACACCATTACATTACACCATTACACTACACTACACTACACCATTACACTACACAATTTCAATACAACATTACACTACACCATTACACTACACTACACTACACCATTACACTACACCATTACACTACACCATTACACTACACCATTACACTACACTACACTACATTACACCATTACACTACACCATTACACTACACCATTACACTACACTACACTATTACACTACACCGTTACACTACACTATTACACTACACTACACAACACTGTTACACTACACTATTACACTACACTATTACACTACACTACACAACACTGTTACACTACACTATTACACTTCATACACTACATTATAAAACTACACTACACTATTACACTACACTATTACACTATTACACTACACTATTACACTACACTATTACACTACACTACACTATTACACTACACTAAAAAACACTATTACACTACACTACACTACACTATTACACTACACTATTACACTACACTACACAACACTGTTACACTACACTACACTATTACACTACACTATTACACTATACTATTACACTACACTACACAACACTGTTACACTACACTATTACACTACACTACACAATTACACTACACCATTACATTACACTACATCACACTATTACACTACATCACACTATTACACTACACTATTGCACTACACTATTACACTATTACACTACCCTACACTATTACACTACACTATTACACTACACTATTACACTACACTATTACACTATTACACTACACTACACTATACTATTACACTCCACCACACGAGTACACAACACTACAACAACACTACAACTACTATTACACTACACTACACTATTACACTACACTACACCACACTATTACACTATTACACTACACTATTACACTACACTATTACACTACACTACACTACACTATTACACTACACTATTACACTACACCACACTTTTACACTACACTATTACACTACAGTACACTACAATAGTACACTACACTATTACACTACACCACACTATTACACTATTACACTACACTATTACACTACACTATTACACTACACTACACTATTACACTACACTACACCTCACTATTACACTATTACACTACACTATTACACTACACCACACTAGTGCACAACACCACACTATTACACTACACTATTACACTACACTATTACACTACACTATTACACTACACCACACTGGTACACAACACTACACTATTACACTATTACACTACACTATTACACTATACTACACTATTACACTACACTATTACACTACACTACACTATTACACTACACTATTACACTACACTACACTATTACACTACACTACACTATTACACTACACCACACTAGTACACAACACTACACTATTACACTACACCATTACACTACACTATCACACTACACTACACTATTACACTACACTATTACACTACACTACACCACACTATTATACTACACTATTACACTACACTATTACACTGCACTATTACACTACACTACACCACACTATTATACTACACTATTACACTACACTATTACACTACACTATTACACTACACTATTACACTACACTACACTCTTACACTACACTACACTTTTACACTATTACACTATTACACTACACTATTACACTACACTACACTCTTACACTACACTACACTACACTACACTTTTACACTATTACACTATTACACTACACTATTACACTACACTACACTACACTATTACACTACACTTCACTACACTATTACACTACACTATTACACTACACTACACTACACTTTTACACTATTACACTATTACACTACACTATTACACCACACTATTACACTACACCACACTATTACACTACACTATTACACTACACCACACTATTACACTACACTATTACACTACACTACACTATTACACTACACTACACTACACTATTACACTACACTATTACCCCACACTTTTACACTATTACACTACACTATTACACTACACTACACTATTACACTACACTATTACACTGCAGTATTACACTACACTACACTATTACACTACACTATTACACTACACTTTTACACTTTTACACTATTACACTATTACACTACACTACACTACACTATACTATTACACTACACTTTTACACTTTTACACTATTACACTATTACACTACACTACACTACACTATACTATTACACTACACCACACTATTACACTTCAGCCAACCCGTGGTACAGAAAGCTATTATTTTGAGAAAGAGAGAGAAGGTGAGCTGTGAATGGGTGGGGATGGTGTGGAGGGAATTCGTCACTCTGCGGTGGGTGAACCCAGTTCAACGGCTGATGTCACCGAGAAAAGTAGAACCAAGTTTGGGGAGGTCAGTCAGTCTATAGCAGTTTTTCCTAATTTGTTAACACAAGTTTCCTGAAACTACATCTCAGTTACTCTAAACACCAAACACAAAACAGCTAGCCAATTTCCCCCAAACAATCACAGACATCTTGCAAAAATGAAACTCGGCAATCAGAATAATGTTCTCCCCGCTCAAAATGTTCCTCGGCGTACAAATGAGACACGCACACGAACATCAAATGACTTTAACTTAGTGACAACCGAGATTACACTCAAAACACTACTATCAGAACATATTTCAGTGTAAAAACGAAGATGTTGTTGTTAAACTGTATATTTTTGTTGTGTTTTCCTCAAACAAGAAACAAATGCAAGAACACAAACAAGAACACTACTATCAGAACACAAGAACACAAAGAAGAACACTACTATCAGAACACAAGAACACAAACAAGAACACTACTATCAGAACACAAGAACACAAACAAGAACACTACTATCAGAACACAAGAACACAAACAAGAACACTACTATCAGAACACAAGAACACAAACAAGAACACTACTATCAGAACACAAGAACACAAACAAGAACACTACTATCAGAACACAAGAACACAAACAAGAACACTACTATCAGAACACAAGAACACAAACAAGAACACTACTATCAGAACACAAGAACACAAACAAGAACACTACTATCAGAACACAAGAACACAAACAAGAACACTACTGTCAGAACACAAGAACACAAACAAGAACACTACTATCAGAACACAAGAACACAAACAAGAACACTACTGTCAGAACACAAGAACACAAACAAGAACACAAATGCTGAAATTGTAGTTTTATAGTTCAACATGACTCCATACATGTCAAACAGCGTACCGTAAGCACACATACAGTACAAATCCCCAAATAAAGTAAATATATGTTGCATATATAAAGAAAGAAAAATAGTCCTATTTATACTACTATACTGTATGTAGATAAAGAATAGATTTAGAAAAGGTTCAAATGCAGGCAAATAAGTCAAGAAACAAACACTCCATTGAAAAAGCTAAATCAGTCATGTCTGTTGTTTTGGTCCGGCCACAGATTTTCATCAACATCACAGGCGATATCCTCCTTGGCCAGAAAACGGGGGAAATATCTTCTGACATGACGCATCCACCCACTGACAGGACTCTGCTGGAATGGACTGTCACCACAGGCCTCCTCCATGGCTTGGAGAAGGGTCATACGTTTGTGGGGTTTGCGATTATACACCTTCCACCACCATGCTGACAACTCCTCAATCGGGTTGAGAAATGGTGAAACCTGGGATGGTCACGGAACCAATTGCGGACTTGAGCAGCCCGATGGAAACTCACGTTGTCCCAAATTATAACATACATTTGCTGCTCGGGATCACCTGGCCCTCTCTGCTTGGGATGGGTTCCTGGGGGATGGGTTCCTGGGGGATGGGTTCCTGAGGGGATGGGTTCCTGGGGGATGGGTTCCTGGGGGATGGGTTCCTGAGGGGATGGGTTCCTGGGGGATGGGTTCCTGGGGTGATGGGTTCCTGGGGGATGGGTTCCTGGGGGATGGGTTCCTGAGGGGATGGGTTCCTGGGGGTGGGTTCCTGGGGGATGGGTTCCTGGTGAGTTCCTGGGGGATGGGTTCCTGGGGGTATGGGTTCCTTCCTCTCCTCCTGGGGGATGGGTTCCTGGGGGTATGGGTTCCTGGGGGATGGGTTCCTGAGGGGTGGGTTCCTGGGGGAT
>NC_056442.1:56966648-57039885 GCF_018296145.1 Oncorhynchus tshawytscha | reverse complement strand
GCAATGTGGAGGCTATATACAGGGGGTACCAGTACAGAGTCAATGTGGAGGCTATATACAGGGGGTTACGGTACAGAGTCAATATGGAGGCTATATACAGGGGGTACCAGTACAGAGTCAATGTGGAGGCTAAATGTGGAGGATATATACAGGGGTACCGGTACAGAGTCAATGTGGAGGCTATATACAGGGGTTACGGTACAGAGTCAATGTGGAGGCTATATACAGGGGTTACGGTACAGAGTCAATGTGGAGGCTATATACAGGGGTATCGGTACAGAGTCAATGTGGAGGCTATATACAGGGGTATCGGTACAGAGTCAATGTGGAGGCTATATACAGGGGTTACGGTACAGAGTCAATGTGGAGGCTATATACAGGGGTATCGGTACAGAGTCAATGTGGAGGCTATATACAGGGGTTACGGTACAGAGTCAATGTGGAGGCTATATACAGGGGTACCAGTACAGAGTCAATGTGGAGGGTATATACAGGGGTTACGGTACAGAGTCAATGTGGAGGCTATATACAGGGGTACCAGTACAGAGTCAATGTGGAGGCTATATACAGGGGGTTACGGTACAGAGTCAATGTGGAGGCTATATACAGGGGGTACCAGTACAGAGTCAATGTGGAGGCTATATACAGGGGTACCAGTACAGAGTCAATGTGGAGGCTATATACAGGGGTTACGGTACAGAGTCAATATGGAGGCTATATACAGGGGTACCAGTACAGAGTCAATGTGGAGGCTAAATGTGGAGGATATATACAGGGGTACCGGTACAGAGTCAATGTGGAGGCTATATACAGGGGGTTACGGTACAGAGTCAATGTGGAGGCTATATACAGGGGGTTACGGTACAGAGTCAATGTGGAGGCTATATACAGGGGGTATCGGTACAGAGTCAATGTGGAGGCTATATACAGGGGTTACGGTACAGAGTCAATGTGGAGGCTATATACAGGGGTATCGGTACAGAGTCAATGTGGAGGCTATATACAGGGGTTACGGTACAGAGTCAATGTGGAGGCTATATACAGGGGGTACCAGTACAGAGTCAATGTGGAGGCTATATACAGGGGGTTACGGTACAGAGTCAATGTGGAGGCTATATACAGGGGGTACCAGTACAGAGTCAATGTGGAGGCTATATACAGGGGTTACGGTACAGAGTCAATGTGGAGGCTATATACAGGGGGTACCAGTACAGAGTCAATGTGGAGGCTATATACAGGGGGTTACGGTACAGAGTCAATGTGGAGGCTATATACAGGGGGTTACGGTACAGAGTCAATATGGAGGCTATATACAGGGTGTTACGGTACAGAGTCAATGTGGAGGCTATATACAGGGGGTACCGGTTCAGAGTCAATGTGGAGGCTATATACAGGGGGTACCGGTACAGAGTCAATGTGGAGGCTATATACAGGGGGTACCTGTACGGAGTCAATGTGGAGGCTATATAGAGGGGGTACCGCTACAGAGTCAATGTGGAGGCTATATACAGGAGGTACCGGTACGGAGTCAATGTGGAGGCTATATACAGGGGGTACCGGTACAGAGTCAATGTGGAGGCTATATACAGGAGGTACCGGTACAGAGTCAATGTGGAGGCTATATACAGGGGTACCGGTACAGAGTCAATGTGAAGGCTATATACAGGGGTACCGGTACAGAGTCAATGTGGAGGCTATATATAGGAGGTACCGGTACAGAGTCAATGTGGAGGCTATATACAGGGGGTACCGGTACAGAGTCAATGTGGAGGCTATATACAGGGGTACCAGTACAGAGTCAATGTGGAGGCTATATACAGGAGGTACCGGTACGGAGTCAATGTGGAGGCTATATACAGGGGGTACCGGTACAGAGTCAATGTGGAGGCTATATACAGGAGGTACCGGTACGGAGTCAATGTGGAGGCTATATACAGGGGTACCGGTACAGAGTCAATGTGGAGGCTATATACAGGTGGTACCGGTACAGAGTCAATGTGGAGGCTATATACAGGGGGTACCGGTACAGAGTCAATGTGGAGGCTATATACAGGGGGTTCCGGTACCAAGTCAATGTGGAGGCTATATACAGGGAGTACCAGTACAGAGTCAATGTGGAGGATATATACAAGGGGTACCGGTACCAGGTCAATGTGGAGACTATATACAAGGGGTACCGGTACAGAGTCAATGTGGAGGCTATATACAGGGGGTACTGGTATAGAGTCAATGTGGAGGCTATATACAGGGGGTACCGGTACAGAGTCAATGTGGAGGCTATATACAGGGGGTACCGGTACAGAGTCAATGTGGAGGTTATATACAGGGTGTTACGGTACAGAGTCAATGTGCGGGGGCACCGGTTAGTCGAGGTAATATGTACATGTAGGTAGAGTTAAAGTGACTATGTATAGATAACAACAGAGACTAGCAGTGGTATAGAAGAGGGGGAATGCAAATAGTCTGAAACATCAATTTATTATACATTTATTTATTTTAAAATTAAATTAAAATAAAACAACTTTTCACTTAAGATTACTTTATTTGTTTTATCCAAAATGACTTGCAAAACCCTGACCCCATTCTAGATGTTTCTGTTCTGTTTGTTTTGAAGTCCTCTGTGGAACCTCCCAAGGTACACAGGAGCCAAGTCCTCTGTTCCACCCAAGTGGTATTTCAGGACGGTCTCCAGTCTGTCTTAACCTCCCAAGGTGCACAGGAGCCAAGTCCTCTGTTCCACCCAAGTGGTATTTCAGGACGGTCTCCAGTCTGTCTTAACCTCCCAAGGTGCACAGGAGCCAAGTCCTCTGTTCCACCCAAGTGGTATTTCAGGACGGTCTCCAGTCTGTCTTAACCTCCCAAGGTGCACAGGACCCAGGGAGTCGTCAAATGATGTTAACCAATGGAGTTCGTATGTCAACAAAGGCCCCAGAGAATGATGATGTCTAATGATGGTAGCCAATGCAACAAACCCATTACTATGCCACTGCTCTTCAAAACACATTAGCAGAGATGCTTATGAAGAGCACACAGTCAGCTACATATCTTACAATAGGCGATACTTTTGTTCAACCAGCTACTTTACGAGTGAAAATCATCAAATAAAAGAGTCAACATTGGTGTTGATGTTGTTGTGTGCTCTGAATTTAGGTCATTACACATTTTACCTCCTTCGTTACAGTAGATGTTACATAACATTTTTTTATATATCAGTTTTTTATATCACGAGTCTGCATCCCAAATGTCAAACTATCACCTATATAGTGCACTACTTTTGACCAGAATCCTATGGGGCCCTGCTCAAAAGTAGTGCACTATATAGGTGATAAAAAGCTACATGTTATGTAACATCTACTGTGACTAAGGAGGTAAAATGTGTAATGACCTAAATTCACTGCACAGAGCACACAACAACATCAACACCAATGTATGTAATATATATATAAATATATATATATACACACATATAATCTTAAAGGACGTCATTATATAAATGTGTGCTTATACACCCCAACAATACCAAAGTACAAATATGAGCAAATAAAAACTTGATAATTATTTGGATTATTGGGTCACTCAAAGTCCTATCCTGAGTTCACGGTTCATCTACGATAAATGTATTTATTATCTTTAAACAGCTTTCTTACAAACAAATCCAATAGGTTTTTTTTCACACAACTGAAATGCATCTTATGTCAACTGAAATGCATCTTATGACAACTGAAATGCATCTTTTCACAAATGGAATGCATCTTATGACAACTGAAATGCATCTTTTCACAACTGAAATGCATCTTTTCACAACTGAAATGCATCTTATGACAACTGAAATGCATCTTTTCCCAACTGAAATGCATCTTTTCCCAACTGAAATGCATCTTATGACAACTGAAATGCATCTTTTCACAACTGAAATGCATCTTATGACAGCTGAAATGCATCTTTTCACAACTGAATTCATCTTTTCACAACTGAAATGCATCTTTTCACAACTGAAATGCATCTCATGACAACTGAAATGTATCTTTTCACAACTGAAATGCATCTTATGACAACTGAAATGCATCTAATGACAACTGAAATGCATCTTATGACAACTGAAATGCATCTTATGACAACTGAAATGCATCTTATGACAACTGAAATGCATCTTATGACAACTGAAATGCATCTTATGACAACTGAAATGCATCTTATGACAACTGAAATGCATCTTTTCACAACTGAAATGCATCTTACGACAACTGAAATGCATCTTAAGACAACTGAAATGCATCTTATGACAACTAAAATGCATCTTTTCACAACTGAAATGCATCTTATGACAACTGAAATGCATCTTTTCACAACTGAAATGCATCTTATGACAACTGAAATGCATCTTTTCACAACTGAAATGCATCTTATGACAACTGAAATGCATCTTTTCACAACTGAAATGCATCTTATGACAGCTGAAATGCATCTTTTCACAACTGAAATGCATCTTATGACAACTGAAATGCATCTTTTCACAACTGAAATGCATCTCATGACAACTGAAATGTATCTTTTCACAACTGAAATGCATCTTATGACAACTGAAATGCATCTAATGACAACTGAAATGCATCTTATGACAACTGAAATGCATCTTATGACAACTGAAATGCATCTTATGACAACTGAAATGCATCTTATGACAACTGAAATGCATCTTATGACAACTGAAATGCATCTTTTCACAACTGAAATGCATCTTACGACAACTGAAATGCATCTTAAGACAACTGAAATGCATCTTATGACAACTAAAATGCATCTTTTCACAACTGAAATGCATCTTATGACAACTGAAATGCATCTTTTCACAACTGAAATGCATCTTATGACAACTGAAATGCATCTTATGACAACTGAAATGCATCTTATGACAACTGAAATGCATCTTTTCCCAACTGAAATGCATCTAATGACAACTGAAATGCATCTAATGACAACTGAAATGCATCTTTTCACAACTGAAATGCATCTTATGACAACTGAAATGTATCTTTTCACAACTGAAATGCATCTTATGACAACTGAAATGCACCTTATGACAACTGAAATGCACCTTATGACAACTGAAATTGTATCTTTCCACAACTGAAATGCATCATGATCATTTTTACAATTAAGGGTTCCTCCAAATTCACAGTTAAGTATATTCCATCATTTAGTCTCTTAGCGAAGCTGAAATGCATTTTTTTTTAAACAACTGAAATGCTTCTTTCAAACCCTACTCCTAAGAACACATCTCAGTCAGGTCCATTGCAGACGGTCTGTATAAACGCTAGTCTCTTCCCCTTTAGTCTCAACACTCAGAGGTAAGCTGCAGCACTGCGTATCGAGGGGTACCTGGTTGGAGCCGGGGTAGCGGTAATTGGAAGGCTGCCTCTCTAGAGGCTGGAGCTACAGGAGTTGATGAAGCTGTGTCTGGTACTGTGGCTGGTACTGTGGCTGGTACTGTGACTGGTACTGTGACTGGTACTGTGGCTGGTACTGTGGCTGGTACTGTGGCTGGTACTGTGTCTGGTACTGTGTCTGGTACTGTGACTGTGACTGGTACTGTGGCTGGTACTGTGTCTGGTACTGTGGCTGGTACTGTGACTGGTACTGTGGCTGGTACTGTGGCTGGTACTGTGGCTGGTACTGTGTCTGGTACTGTGTCTGGTACTGTGTCTGGTACTGTGGCTGGTACTGTGTCTGGTACTGTGTCTGGTACTGGTACTGTGTCTGGTACTGTGTCTGGTACTGTGGCTGGTACTGGTACTGTGGCTGGTACTGTGTCTGGTACTGTGGCTGGTACTGTGGCTGGTACTGTGACTGGTACTGTGACTGGTACTGTGGCTGGTACTGTGGCTGGTACTGTGGCTGGTACTGTGGCTGGTACTGTGTCTGGTACTGTGACTGTGACTGGTACTGTGGCTGGTACTGTGTCTGGTACTGTGACTGTGACTGGTACTGTGGCTGGTACTGTGTCTGGTACTGTGGCTGGTACTGTGACTGGTACTGTGGCTGGTACTGTGGCTGGTACTGTGGCTGGTACTGTGTCTGGTACTGTGGCTGGTACTGTGTCTGGTACTGGTACTGTGTCTGGTACTGTGTCTGGTACTGGTACTGTGTCTGGTACGTTGTCTTGCCTTTTATCCTCTTTGACGTTACAGCAGCAGAACATGCAGCCGCCGGCGAAGAGGAAGGCAGAGGAGACCCATCCGATGGTGAGAGCCTCTCCCAGCTCCCTGCGCTGGGCGTCGATCAGCAGCGGGTTGTAGAAGTCACGGATGATCGTGTGACCCGTCCAGGAGACTGGGATGATGACGCAGACGCAGGCCCCGAGGATCATGCTGCCAGCGACGATGAGCACCGTGCGTTTGGCCCGGCCGTTGTCCCGGATGCAGGCCGTGCACTGCAAGCCCAGGATAGAGATGAGCAGCCTCTCCCAGGGCCAAGGCACAGCACATCAGACCCCTGGCCGCCTGCAGGTCTGGAGGCAGAGCCAGGAGGGGGTCGTACACCTTCCACTCCATCCTGATGTTTGCATGTCTGAAGCAGTTCCTATGCAGACCCTCGTAACGTGTCTCGAACACGATGATGTTCTCTACGATGAAGGCCGTCACTCGCCACATGGGCATTCCTGTACTGGCAGCCTGTTGACTAGGTGGGTTAGTTAGTAACTACTGTTACTCCCCTCAGCCTGTTGACTAGGTGGGTTAGTTAGTAACTACTGTTACTCCCCTCAGCCTGTTGACTAGGTGGGTTAGTTAGTAACTACTGTTACTCCCCTCAGCCTGTTGACTAGGTGGGTTAGTTAGTAACTACTGTTACTCCCCTCAGCCTGTTGACTAGGTGGGTTAGGCAGAACAGAGTGAGACCATGGCCAGCTAAGCTCTGGAGATCATTGCTTTGTTGCTGTCTGTCATCGGTCATCGGTCATCTGTCATCAAATCAAATGTATTTATATAGCCCTTCGTACATCAGCTGATATCTCAAAGTGCTGTACAGAAACTCAGCCTGAAACCCCAAACAGCAAGCAATGCAGGTGTAGAAGCACGGTGTCTAGGAAAAACTCCCTAGATCAGACCGATGACAGACAGCAACAAAGCAATGATCTCCAGAGCTTAGCTGGCCATGGTCTCACTCTGTCCTGCCTAACCCACCTAGTCAACAGGCTGAGGGAGTAACAGTAGTTACTAACTAACCCACCTAGTCAACAGGCTGAGGGGAGTAACAGTAGTTACTAACTAACCCACCTAGTCAACAGGCTGAGGGGAGTAACAGTAGTTACTAACTAACCCATCTAGTCAACAGGCTGAGGGGAGTAACAGTAGTTACTAACTAACCCACCTAGTCAACAGGCTGAGGGGAGTAACAGTAGTGGTTAACTAACCCACCTAGTCAACAGGCTGAGGGGAGTAACAGTAGTGGTTAACTAACCCACCTAGTCAACAGGCTGAGGGGAGTAACAGTAGTTACTAACTAACCCACCTAGTCAACAGGCTGAGGGGAGTAACAGTAGTTACTAACTAACCCATCTAGTCAACAGGCTGAGGGGAGTAACAGTAGTTACTAACTAACCCACCTAGTCAACAGGCTGAGGGGAGTAACAGTAGTTACTAACTAACCCACCTAGTCAACAGGCTGAGGGGAGTAACAGTAGTGTTTAACTAACTAACCCACCTAGTCAACAGGCTGAGGGGAGTAACAGTAGTTACTAACTAACCCACCTAGTCAACAGGCTGAGGGGAGTAACAGTAGTTACTAACTAACCCACCTAGTCAACAGGCTGAGGGGAGTAACAGTAGTTACTAACTAACCCACCTAGTCAACAGGCTGAGGGGAGTAACAGTAGTTACTAACTAACCCATCTAGTCAACAGGCTGAGGGGAGTAACAGTAGTTACTAACTAACCCACCTAGTCAACAGGCTGAGGGGAGTAACAGTAGTTACTAACTAACCCACCTAGTCAACAGGCTGAGGGGAGTAACAGTAGTTACTCACTAACCCACCTAGTCAACAGGCTGAGGGGAGTAACAGTAGTTACTAACTAACCCATCTAGTCAACAGGCTGAGGGGAGTAACAGTAATTACTAACTAACCCACCTAGTCAACAGGCTGAGGGGAGTAACAGTAGTTACTAACTAACCCACCTAGTCAACAGGCTGAGGGGAGTAACAGTAGTTACTAACTAACCCACCTAGTCAACAGGCTGAGGGGAGTAACAGTAGTTACTAACTAATCCACCTAGTCGACAGGCTGAGGGGAGTAACAGTAGTTACTAACTAACCCACCTAGTCAACAGGCTGAGGGGAGTAACAGTAGTTACTAACTAACCCACCTAGTCAACAGGCTGAGGGGAGTAACAGTAGTTACTAACTAACCCACCTAGTCAACAGGCTGAGGGGAGTAACAGTAGTTACTAACTAATCCACCTAGTCGACAGGCTGAGGGGAGTAACAGTAGTGTTTAACTAACTAACCCACCTAGTCGACAGGCTGAGGGGAGTAACAGTAGTGTTTAACTAACTAACTAACCCACCTAGTCAACAGGCCGAGGACAGGGAAACTGTCCGTACTTCATTTGACAACACAAACAAGTGATTTGAAAGCCGTTAAAAAGGGATTTCAACAAAGACAGCGTGGTTTGAGAGATTAAGGAATGCGTTAGTTTTAAATGACACAGGAAGTGCCATTAAAAAACATGTAAAATAGGCCTAATGTCTGGGTTTGTTTAGAGCTTTGATCAAAAATTAAACCCTGATACTACCCGAGCCTGATAAACCATACATTAAAAAGGCATTTAATGAGCCCTACATTAAAAAGACATTTAATGAGCCATACATTAATAGACATGTAATGAGCCCTACATTAAAAAGACATGTAATGAGCCCTACATTAAAAAGACATGTAATGAGCCCTACATTAAAAAGACATGTAATGAGCCCTACATTAAAAATACATTTAATGAGCCATACATTAAAAAGACATGTAATGAGCCATACATTAAAAAGACATGTAATGAGCCATACATTAAAAAGACATGTAATGAGCCCTACATTAAAGACATGTAATGAGCCATACATTAAAAAGACATGTAATGAGCCATACATTAAAAAGACATGTAATGAGCCATACATTAAAAAAGACATTTAATGATCCATACATTAAAAAGACATGTAATGAGCCCTACATTAAAAAGACATTTAATGAGTCCAAGCCACAAAAAACACAAATTACTATGTTGTTATCCAATGCATATAGCCTATGATATAGGCTACTGCACATTACACACGACAGTCAAACATAAACGCACATAGATGTAACTAGCTACATGCTCTCTTGGGTAAATAAACTAAACTAGCTCCAGCAGGCTAATCTTTTGGAGTGTGAACTGTATTGCTGTATTGTATTATACTGTACGATATGGACTAGAAATACGCACATCGTTCAAACCACGATAAAGCAGGGAGAAAACATGTGTTTCTGGGGCAGGACATGCTGCCTACGGGACGTGCTGCCTACGGGACGTGCTGGCTGCCTACGGGACGTGCTGGCTGCCTACGGGACGTGCTGGCTGCCTACGGGACGTGCTGGCTGCCTACGGGACGTGCTGGCTGCCTACGGGACGTGCTGGCTGCCTACGGGACGTGCTGGCTGCCTACGGGACGTGCTGGCTGCCTACGGGACGTGCTGGCTGCCTACGGGACGTGCTGGCTGCCTACGGGACGTGCTGGCTGCCTACGGGACGTGCTGGCTGCCTACGGGACGTGCTGCCTACGGGACGTGCTGCCTACGGGACGTGCTGCCTACAAAGTTACAAGTAATGGCGAGCGAATTTGATTTTAATGTTTTAAGATAATACGGCCTATTAGTATGATTAGCATGCTGACGCATAAATTACCTTTCATAATATTTCCCTTACTGTTATTAGCCTACCTCCTCTTTCTCTGTCTATTGTTGCTTCATTTCTTCCTCGCTTTCAACAGTTAAATGAAATCCGTTTTGTTGTCCTTATCTTCATCATTCTAATGACATCCTTGAATAATATCGGACTAGAATTAAACGCAGATGACTTTCACTTCTCTTCACGAAGTGAAAGTCAAGAAGACTGGTTATGAGTCTGAATTAATAACTGCTATAGTCTACCACCATCTGAATGGTTATGGGTCTGAATTAATAACTGCTATAGTCTACCACCATCTGAATGGTTATGGGTCTGAATTAATAACTGCTATAGTCTACCACCATCTGAATGGTTATGGGTCTGAATTAATAACTGCTATAGCCTACCACCATCTGAATGGTTATGAGTCTGAATTAATAACTGCTATAGCCTACCACCATCTGAATGGTTATGGGTCTGAATTAATAACTGCTATAGTCTACCACCATCTGAATGGTTATGGGTCTGAATTAATAACTGCTATAGTCTACCACCATCTGAATGGTTATGAGTCTGAATTAATAACTGCTATAGTCTACCACCATCTGAATGGTTATGGGTCTGAATTAATAACTGCTATAGTCTACCGCCATCTGAATGGTTATGGGTCTGAATTAATAACTGCTATAGTCTACCACCATCTGAATGGTTATGGGTCTGAATTAATAACTGCTATAGTCTACCACCATCTGAATGGTCATGGGTCTGAATTAATAACTGCTATAGTCTACCACCATCTGAATGGTTATGGGTCTGAATTAATAACTGCTATAGTCTACCACCATCTGAATGGTCATGGGTCTGAATTAATAACTGCTATAGTCTACCACCATCTGAATGGTTATGAGTCTGAATTAATAACTGCTATAGCCTACCACCATCTGAATGGTTATGGGTCTGAATGGTTATGGGTCTGAATTAATAACTGCTATAGCCTACCACCATCTGAATGGTTATGAGTCTGAATTAATAACTGCTATAGCCTACCACCATCTGAATGGTTATGGGTCTGAATTAATAACTGCTATAGCCTACCACCATCTGAATGGTTATGAGTCTGAATTAATAACTGCTATAGTCTACCACCATCTGAATGGTTATGGGTCTGAATTAATAACTGCTATAGTCTACCACCATCTGAATGGTTATGAGTCTGAATTAATAACTGCTATAGCCTACCACCATCTGAATGGTTATGGGTCTGAATTAATAACTGCTATAGCCTACCACCATCTGAATGGTTATGGGTCTGAATTAATAACTGCTATAGCCTACCACCATCTGAATGGTTATGAGTCTGAATTAATAACTGCTATAGCCTACCACCATCTGAATGGTTATGGGTCTGAATTAATAACTGCTATAGTCTACCACCATCTGAATGGTTATGAGTCTGAATTAATAACTGCTATAGCCTACCACCATCTGAATGGTCATGGGTCTGAATTAATAACTGCTATAGTCTACCACCATCTGAATGGTTATGGGTCTGAATTAATAACTGCTATAGTCTACCACCATCTGAATGGTTATGGGTCTGAATTAATAACTGCTATAGCCTACCACCATCTGAATGGTTATGGGTCTGAATTAATAACTGCTATAGTCTACCACCATCTGAATGGTTATGGGTCTGAATTAATAACTGCTATAGTCTAACACCATCTGAATGGTTATGGGTCTGAATTAATAACTGCTATAGCCTACCACCATCTGAATGGTTATGGGTCTGAATTAATAACTGCTACAGTCTACCACCATCTGAATTAATAACTGCTATAGCCTACCACCATCTGAATGGTTATGGGTCTGAATTAATAACTGCTATAGTCTACCACCATCTGAATGGTTATGGGTCTGAATTAATAACGGCTATAGTCTACCACCATCTGAATGGTTATGGGTCTGAATTAATAACTGCTATAGTCTACCACCATCTGAATGGTTATGGGTCTGAATTAATAACTGCTATAGTCTACCACCATCTGAATGGTTATGGGTCTGAATTAATAACTGCTATAGTCTACCACCATCTGAATGGTTATGGGTCTGAATTAATAACTGCTATAGTCTACCACCATCTGAATGGTTATGGGTCTGAATGGTTATGGGTCTGAATTAATAACTACTATAGTCTACCACCATCTGAATGGTTATGGGTCTGAATAAATAACTACTATAGTCTACCACCATCTGAATGGTTATGGGTCTGAATTAATAACTGCTATAGCCTACCACCATCTGAATGGTTATGGGTCTGAATTAATAACTCCTATAGCCTACCACCATCTGAATGGTTATGGGTCTGAATTAATAACTGATTTAAAGTAATGACATTCGAGTGATAGAAAGTTCTAAATTGCAGCTGCAGAGTTTTAAAACAATCTTTACAATTCAAAAATAAGGGGACCCCTGAAAACCAGATGGAGATGATGTAAATTAAACACCTATTCAGTCCTTATATTACCCTAGCATAGGGTACGCTGCAGCAAATCCAGTCCTACCTTTCACAAGAAAAATAGTTACCATGACGAGATGACAAGAGCGGTCTGTCCTCACCCTGAGCGTTGAGGATTCATCATGCAGAGGCCATAGAGAAGCCAGACTTAGACATTGCTTATACATTTGGTACAACAGAGTAAAGCTGTGTGTTGTGGTACAACAGAGTAAAGCTGTGTGTTGTGTTGTGGTACAACAGACTAAAGCTGTGTGTTGTGGTACAACAGAGTAAAGCTGTGTGTTGTGTTGTGGTACAACAGAGTAAAGCTGTGTGTTGTGTTGTGGTACAACAGAGTAAAGCTGTGTGTTGTGTTGTGGTACAACAGAGTAAAGCTGTGTGTTGTGGTACAACAGAGTAAAGCTGTGTGTTGTGTTGTGGTACAACAGAGTAAAGCTGTGTGTTGTGTTGTGGTACAACAGAGTAAAGCTGTGTGTTGTGTTGTGGTACAACAGAGTAAAGCTGTGTGTTGTGTTGTGGTACAACAGAGTAAAGCTGTGTGTTGTGTTGTGGTACAACAGAGTAAAGCTGTGTGTTGTGTTGTGGTACAACAGAGTAAAGCTGTGTGTTGTGTTTGGTACAACAGAGTAAAGCTGTGTGTTGTGTTTGGTACAACAGAGTAAAGAAGGGCCCTGGTCAGGGAGGTGACCAAGACTCCGATGGTCACTCTGTCAGAGTTCCAGAGTTCCTCTGTGGAGATGGGAGAACCTTCCAGAAGAACAACCATCTCTGCAGCACTCCACCAATCAGGCCTTTATGGTAGAGTGGCCAGACTGAAGCCATTCCTTAGCCAAAAGGCACATGACAGCCCACTTGGAGTTTACCGAAAGGCACTAAAAGGACTCTCAGGCCATGAGAAACAAGATTCTCTGGTCTGTTGAAACCAAGATTGAAGTCTTTGGCCTGAATGCCAAGTGTCACGTCTGGAGAAAACCTAGCACCATCTGTGAAGCATAGTGGTGGCAGCATCATACTGTGGGGATGTTTTTCAGTGGCAGGGACTGGGAGACTAGTCAAGATCGAGGGAAAGATGAAAGGAGCAAAGTACAGAGAGATTCATGATGAAAACCTGCTCCAGAGTGTTCAGGACCTCAGACTGGGGCGAAGGTTCACCTTCCAAAAGGAGTAGCTTAGGGACAAGTCTCTGAATGTCCTTGAGTGGCCCAGCCAGAACCCGGACTTGAACTCGATCGAACATCTCTGGAGAGACCTAAAAATAGCTGTGCAGCGACGCTCCCCATCCAACCTGACAGAGCTTGAGAGGATCTGCAGAGAAGAAACTGGGAGAAACTCCCCAAATACAGGTGTGCCAAGCTTGTAGCGTCAAACCCAAGAAGACTCCAGGCTGTAATTGCTGCCAAAGGTGCTTCAACAATGTACTGAGTAAAGGGTCTGAATACTTATGTAAAATGTGATTTAAAAAAAATATATATATTTTGTCATTATGGGATATTATGTGTAGATTGATGAGGGTGGAAAAAAACGATGTAATTCATTTTAGAATAAGGCTGTAACGTAACAAAATGTGGAAAAAGGGGTTCTGAATACTTTTCGAAGGAACTGTGGGTGTGTCGATACCTTAGAGCTGGTGTTACGTTGAAACTGATCCCTCTAAGGTCAGCACTGTTGTTGCCAGCTGATTAGCTAGCTGTCTACTACAGATCTGTAGCTCTAAGGCCAGGCAGGTTAACAGTACTCAGCACTGTTGTTGCCAGCTGATTAGCTAGCTGTCTACTACAGATCTGTAGCTCTAAGGGCAGGCAGGTTAACAGTACTCAGCAATGCGGCTGCTGCCAGCCTAATAGCTGGGTTATTGCTACAACGCGGAGCCTTTTGGACCTCATCACTTTTTTGGTGAAAAAGTGTATATATATATATATATATATATATATATATATATATATATATATATATATATAAAAAATATAATGTAGCCTAACAGAGTGAAAATGTATGAGTGGGACACACAGAAAAAGGTGTTTATAAAGGGTGGTTTTCTTAAAGGAAGTGCCATTAGGGACTGAGCCATGATGACAAGGAGGAGAAGAGGGGGGGAGGGGCTGAGAGGGAGAGAAAACAGGAAGAGAAACTCAAAACCAGTAGGACCTGTTGGGTCAGTCTGACATCATCAACAGGTTTTCAAACGTAAACACACAGCACTCTCTACCTTACAGAGAACAAACTACCATGACCAGGGGAATCACACCCCAGTCTCTACCTTACAGAGTACAAACTACCATGGACCAGGGGAATCACACCCCAGTCTCCACCTACAGAGAACAAACTACCATGGACCAGGGGAATCACACCCCAGTCTCCACCTACAGAGAACAAACTACCATGACCAGGGGAATCACACCCCAGTCTCTGTCTAGAGAGAACAAACTACCACGGACCAGGGGAATCACACCCCAGTCTCTGCCTAGAGAACAGTCTGAATGACTCAAACTACCATGGACCAGGGAATCACACACCAGTCTCTACCTACAGAGAACAAACTACCATGACCAGGGGAATCACACACCAGTCTCTACCTACAGAGAACAAACTACCATGACCAGGGGAATCACACACCAGTCTCTACCTACAGAGAACAAACTACCATGACCAGGGGAATCACACACCAGTGTCTACCTACAGAGAACAAACTACCATGACCAGGGAATCACACCCCAGTCTCTACCTACAGAGAACAAACTACCATGACCAGGGGAATCACACCCCAGTCTCTACCTACAGAGAACAAACTACCATGACCAGGGAATCACACCCCAGTCTCTACCTACAGAGACCAAACTACCATGACCAGGGAATCACACACTAGTCTACCTACAGAGAACAAACTACCATGACCAGGGAATCACACACCAGTCTCTACCTACAGAGAACAAACTACCATGACCAGGGGAATCACACCCCAGTCTCCACCTACAGAGAACAAACTACCATGACCAGGGGAATCACACCCCAGTCTCCACCTACAGAGAACAAACTACCATTACCAGGGAATCACACACCAGTCTCTGCCTAGAGAGAACAAACTACCATGGACCAGGGGAATCACACCCCAGTCTCTGCCTAGAGAGAACAGTCTGAATAACTCAAACTACCATGGACCAGGGGAATCACACCCCAGTCTCCACCTACAGAGAACAAACTACCATGACCAGGGGAATCACACACCAGTCTCTACCTACAGAGAACAGTCTGAATGACTCAAACTACCATGGACCAGGGGAATCACACCCCAGTCTCTACCTACAGAGAACAAACTACCATGGACCAGGGGAATCACACCCCAGTCTCCACCTACAGAGAACAAACTACCATGGACCAGGGGAATCACACCCCAGTCTCTACCTACAGAGAACAAACTACCATGACCAGGGGAATCACACACCAGTCTCTACCTACAGAGAACAAACTACCATGACCAGGGGAATCACACCCCAGTCTCTGCCTAGAGAGAACAAACTACCATGGACCAGGGGAATCACACCCCAGTCTCTGCCTAGAGAGAACAGTCTGAATAACTCAAACTACCACGGACCAGGGAATCACACCCCAGTCTCTGCCTAGAGAGAACAGTCTGAATAACTCAAACTACCATGACCAGGGGAATCACACCCCAGTCTCTACCTACAGAGAACAAACTACCATGACCAGGGGAATCACACACCAGTCTCTACCTACAGAGAACAAACTACCATGACCAGGGGAATCACACACCAGTGTCTACCTACAGAGAACAAACTACCATGACCAGGGGAATCACACACCAGTCTCTACCTACAGAGAACAAACTACCATGACCAGGGGAATCACACACCAGTCTCTACCTACAGAGAACAAACTACCATGACCAGGGGAATCACACCCAGTCTCTACCTACAGAGAACAAACTACCATGACCAGGGGAATCACACCCCAGTCTCCACCTACAGAGAACAAACTACCATGACCAGGGGAATCACACCCCAGTCTCCACCTACAGAGAACAAACTACCATGACCAGGGGAATCACACACCAATCTCTACCTACAGAGAACAAACTACCATGACCAGGGAATCACACCCCAGTCTCTACCTACAGAGAACAAACTACCATGACCAGGGGAATCACACCCCAGTCTCCACCTACAGAGAACAAACTACCATGGACCAGGGGAATCACACACCAGTCTCTACCTACAGAGAACAAACTACCATGGACCAGGGGAATCACACACCAGTCTCTACCTACAGAGAACAGTCTGAATGACTCAAACTACCAGAACAACTAAATGAAACTTGAGCGTTACACCTGTGGAATGGTATCAGGAAGGCTACCGTGTATAACTAACTATACAATACTGCACAGCTTTTCAACAGTGATGTGTTCTTTTTTAGCAACACAATAGGGATCTTTAAGGGACACAATAAGATGACCGTATATCACGGTCTCGTTCATTGACCGCTGGTCTAGAAATCAACAGTTCTGGAGAAAACAGGTATTTACTATGAGGGGCGTCAGGTAGCCTAGTGGTTTAGAGGGGCGTCAGGTAGCCTAGTGGTTAAGAGGGGCGTCAGGTAGCCTAGTGGTTAAGAGGGGCGTCAGGTAGCCTAGTGGTTTAGAGGGGCGTCAGGTAGCCTAGTGGTTAAGAAGGGCGTCAGGTAGCCTAGTGGTTTAGAGGGGCGTCAGGTAGCCTAGTGGTTAAGAGGGGCGTCAGGTAGCCTAGTGGTTAAGAGGGGCGTCAGGTAGCCTAGTGGTTAAGAGGGGCGTCAGGTAGCCTAGTGGTTTAGAGGGGCGTCAGGTAGCCTAGTGGTTAAGAGGGGCGGCAGGTAGCCTAGTGGTTTAGAGCGTTGGGTCAGTAACTGAAAAGGTTGCTGGATTGAATCGCCGAGCCGACAAGGTAAAAATCTGTTGCTCTTCCCCACTGTTCCTCCGGTAGGCCGGTCATTGTAAATAATAATTTGTCTTGCCTAGTTAAATGAAAGGTTAAATAAATATTTACTTGTGACAACTTTCAACACTTAACGGGAACTGATCTGAAAACAAGACCGGCATTTTACAACTAAAGCTTTGAAAGGATGTGACCTTTCTAAGGTTTGAAATATCTTGAGAGGCTTATGTGTTCATCGAGGTTGGAGCTTTGGACAGGATCAGGTCTAAACCAGGATTATATCCGGGCAGAAATTGGTTAGGGTCCTTTGGATCAGGTCTAAACCAGGATTATATCCGAGCAGAAATTAGTTAGTTCGTTTCATTGGATCAGGTCTAAACCAGGATTATATCCGAGCAGAAATTAGTTAGGGTCCTTTGGATCAGGTCTAAACCAGGATTATATCCGAGCAGAAATTAGTTAGGGTCCTTTGGATCAGGTCTAAACCAGGATTATATCCGAGCAGAAATTAGTTAGGGTCCTTTGGATCAGGTCTAAACCAGGATTATATCCGAGCAGAAATTAGTTAGTTCGTTTCATTGGATCAGGTCTAAACCAGGATTATATCCGAGCAGAAATTAGTTAGTTAGTTACTTTGGATCAGGTCTAAACCAGGATTATATCCGAGCAGAAATTAGTTAGTTTGGATCAGGTCTAAACCAGGATTATATCCGAGCAGAAATTAGTTAGTTACTTTGGATCAGGTCTAAACCAGGATTATATCCGAGCAGAAATTAGTTAGTTAGTTACTTTGGATCAGGTCTAAACCAGGATTATATCCGAGCAGAAATTAGTTAGTTACTTTGGATCAGGTCTAAACCAGGATTATATCCGAGCAGAAATTAGTTAGTTAGTTACTTTGGATCAGGTCTAAACCAGGATTATATCCGAGCAGAAATTAGTTAGTTAGTTAGTTACTTTGGATCAGGTCTAAACCAGGATTATATCCGAGCAGAAATTAGTTAGGGTCCTTTGGATCAGGTCTAAACCAGGATTATATCCGAGCAGAAATTAGTTAGTTAGTTACTTTGGATCAGGTCTAAACCAGGATTATATCCGAGCAGAAATTAGTTAGTTAGTTACTTTGGATCAGGTCTAAACCAGGATTATATCCGAGCAGAAATGAGTTAGTTAGTTTCTTTGGATCAGGTCTAAACCAGGATTATATCCGAGCAGAAATTAGTTAGTTAGTTACTTTGGATCAGGTCTAAACCAGGATTATATCCGAGCAGAAATTAGTTAGTTAGTTACTTTGGATCAGGTCTAAACCAGAATTATATCCGAGCAGAAATTAGTTAGTTACTTTGGATCAGGTCTAAACCAGAATTATATCAGAGCAGAAATTAGTTAGTTACTTTGGATCAAGTCTAAACCAGAATTATATCAGAGCAGAAATTAGTTAGTTACTTTGGATCAAGTCTAAACCAGAATTATATCAGAGCAGAAATTAGTTAGTTACTTTGGATCAGGTCTAAAATCATATACTGGTCACAAGTTTCAGGTGGAAAGACGTTTTGACAGACAGCCCTAAAACTGGACACTGAGCCCCACCTGCTGTTTGTAAATGGTATTACACATTAATGGAGCCAAACGTTACACACATCCTGTAAACAGATTAAGTTAACAATAATTAAAAAAATTAACTAGAAAATATATATTTTAATCAATAATTGTTGACAGTGAAACCATTCCCTCCATGTTTCTTATTGCCTACACAATGCAGTACTTTCTACCAGAGTCTTATGTGACCTAGACAAAAGTAATGTCCTTAATAGGGAAAAGGGTGCCATTTGGGACAGACTACTATATAAATTATAATCTTGCAGACTCAAATTGTCTCTCCTCTCCTCCAGTCACATCCCATTAAGTCCCGCCCAGACTCCTGCCTTTCTCCACTCCAGTCTCTCCTGTCTCTCTCTCCACTCCAGTCTCTCCTGTCTCTCTCCACTCCTGTCTCTCTCTCCACCCCTGTCTTTCTCCACCCCTGTCTCTCTCTCCACCCCTGTCTTTCTCCACTCCTGTCTCTCTCTCCACCCCTGTCTTTCTCCTCTCCTGTCTCTTTCTCCACTCCTGTCTCTCTCTCCACCCCTCTCTTTCTCCACCCCTGTCTCTCCTGCCTCTCCACTCCTCTCTCTTTCTCCACTCCTGTCTCTCTCTCCACCCCTCTCTTTCTCCACTCCTGTCTCTCCTGCCTCTCCACCCCTCTCTTTCTCCACTCCTGTCTCTCTCTCCACCCCTCTCTTTCTCCACCCCTGTCTCTCCTGCCTCTCCACTCCTCTCTCTTTCTCCACTCCTGTCTCTCTCTCCACCCCTCTCTTTCTCCACCCTGTCTCTCCTGCCTCTCCACTCCTCTCTCTTTCTCCACTCCTGTCTCTCTCTCCACCCCTCTCTTTCTCCACTCCTGTCTCTCCTGCCTCTCCACTCCTCTCTCTTTCTCCACTCCTCTCTCTCCTGCCTCTCCACCCCTCTCTCTTTCTCCACTCCTGTCTCTCTCTCCACCCCTCTCTTTCTCCACTCCTGTCTCTCCTGCCTCTCTCCACTCCTGTCTCTCTCTCCACCCGTCTTTCTCCACTCCTGTCTCTCCATCCTTTCCACTCCTGTCTCTCTCTCCACCCCTGTCTTTCTCCACTCCTGTCTCTCCATCCTTTCCACTCCTGTCTCTCTCTCCACCCCTGTCTTTCTCCACTCCTGTCTCTCCTCTCTCTTTCTCCACTCCTGTCTCTCCTCTCTCTTTCTCCACTCCTGTCTCTCCTGCCTCTCCACTCCTCTCTCTTTCTCCACTCCTCTCTCTCCTGCCTCTCTCCACTCAGGCTGTGCGGATTCCATCAACAGCAGGGACTGACCCGTAACAGGGTGTCATCATGGTGACTCCAGCCACAGCCCAGGCCTCAATAAACACTCTATAATGTAGTGCTGCAGTAACAGAGCCCTGTTCCCCCTCTGCTGTCTCCTCTCTTCCACTGCACTGTGTGGAACGGACACACACCCACCCACCCTGTCACTGTCAATTACCCCTGTTCCAGAGATCAGTTCCGGACTCCATCAAGCCACTGATCAGCCGTGTTAGTTAGGTGAGTGACATGGTGTGTTTGTGCGAGTGCCTGCGCAAGTGTCTATGAGGAGTGACGTGTTGCTAACGCAGGCCAGCCAGGGTGACTCCCCTGGCAACATAACGTCTGTGTCCGCAGGACAGCCTGTTCCCTATTAAGTGTACTATGTAGAGAATAGGTAGCCATTTGGATCAGAAACTTGTCTTCACAAGGACTCAAATATAGTAGGGGAGGACAGGGATAGGTTGGGCTTAATGGCATATGTTTTTGTCCAAGGAAAACAACGGTACATGAATCTCCTGCCGCACATAGCCCTGATCTGTCCCTTTAGTCGTTACAGACCAGAGTAGATTGACAAGGAGGGATGGGCTCAGGAAGGGGAAATCACAGTTGCTCCTTGTTTTCATACAGTGGGGCAAAAAAGTATTTAGTCAGCCACCAATTGTGCAAGTTCTCCCACTTAAAAAAGATGAGACAGGCCTGTAATTTTCATCATAGGTACACTTCAACTATGACAGACAAAATAAGAAAAAAAAATCCTGAAAATCACATTGTAGGATTTTTAATGAATTTATTTGCAAATTATGGTGGAAAATAAGTATTTGGTCAATAGCAAAAGTTTATCTCAATATTCAATGCTTCTTACGAAGCCACTCCTTCGTTGCCCGGGCGGTGTGTTTGGGATCATTGTCATGCTGAAAGACCCAGCCACGTTTCATCTTCAATGCCCTTGCTGATGGAAGGAGGTTTTCACTCAAAATCTCACGATACATGGCACCATTCATTCTTTCCTTTACACGGATCAGTCGTCCTGGTCCCTTCGCAGAAAAACAGCCCCAAAGCATGATGTTTCCACGTGCTTCACAGTAGGTATGGTGTTCTTTGGATGCAACTCAGCATTCTTTGTCCTCCAAACACGACGAGTTGAGTTTTTACCAAAAAGTTATATTTTGGTTTCATCTGACCATATGACATTCTCCCAATCTTCTTCTGGATCATCCAAATGGTCTCTAGCAAACTTCAGACGGGCCTGGACATGTACTGGCTTAAGCAGGGGGACACGTCTGGCACTGCAGGATTTGAGTCCCTGGCGGCGTAGTGTGTTACTGATGGTAGGCTTTGTTACTTTGGTCCCAGCTCTCTGCAGGTCATTCACTAGGTCCCACCGTGTGGTTCTGGGATTTTTGCTCACCGTTCTTGTGATCATTTTGACCCCAGGGTGAGATCTTGCGTGGAGCCCCAGATCGAGGGAGATTATCAGTGGTCTTGTATGTCTTCCATTTCCTAATAATTGCTCCCACAGTTGATTTCTTCATACCAAGCTGCTTACCTATTGCAGATTCAGTCTTCCCAGCCAGGTGCAGGTCTACAATTTTGTTTCTGGTGTCCTTTGACAGCTCTTTGGTCTTGGCCATAGTGGAGTTTGGAGTGTGACTGTTTGAGGTTGTGGACAGGTGTCTTTTATACTGATAACAAGTTCAAACAGGTGCCATTAATACAGGTAAAGAGTGGAGGACAGAGGAGCTTCTTAAAGAATAAGTTACAAGTCTGTGAGAGCCAGAAATCTTGCTTATTTGTAAGGGACCAAATACTTATTTTCCACCATAATTTGCAAATAAATTCATTAAAAATCCTACAATGTGATTTTCTGGATTTTTTTCTCTCATTTTGTCTGTCATAGTTGAAGTGTACCTATGATGAAAATTACAGGCCTCTCATCTTTTTAAGTGGGAGAACTTGCACAATTGATGGCTGACTAAATACTTTTTTGACCCACTGTAAGTGCCAAGCAAATACACTGCAATTACACCTCCCTCCTCTCCTCCCCACTCCACCTCCATGTCCCTCTCCACCTCCACCTCCACCTCCACGTCCCTCTCCTCCTCCACCTCCTCCTCCACCTCCACGTCCCTCTCCTCCTCCACATCCCTCTCCACCTCCACGTCCCTTTCCTCCTGCCTGTCCCTCTCCTCCTTGCCTGTCCTCCTCTCCCCTCCCTGTCCCTCTCCCCCTCCCTTTCCTCCTGCCTGTCCTCCTTTCCTCCTGCCTGTCCCTCTCCTCCTCCATGTCCCTCTCCACCTGCCTGTCCTCCTTTCCTCCTGCCCGTCTTCCTTTCCACCTCCCTGTCCCTCTCCACCTCCCTGTCCCTCTCCTCCTCCTCCCTGTCCTTCTTTCCCCCTGCCTGTCCCTCTCCCCCTCCTCCCTGTCCCTCTCCCCTCCTCCCTGTCCCTCTCCTCCTCCCCCTGTCCCTCTCCTCCGCCTCCCTGTCCTCCGACTCCCTGTCCTCCTCTGCCTCCCTGTCCTCCTCTGCCTCCCTGTCCTCCTCTCCTCTGCCTCCCTGTCCTCCTCTCCTCTGCCTCCCTGTCCTCCTCTCCTCTGCCTCCCTGTCCTCCTCTCCTCTGCCTCCCTGTCCTCCTCTCCTCTGCCTCCCTGTCCTCCTCTCCTCCGCCTCCCTGTCCTCCGCCTCCCTGTCCTCCTCTGCCTCCCTGTCCTCCTCTCCTCTGCCTCCCTGTCCTCCTCTCCTCTGCCTCCCTGTCCTCCTCTCCTCTGCCTCCCTGTCCTCCTCTCCTCTGCCTCCCTGTCCTCCTCTCCTCTGCCTCCCTGTCCTCCTCTCCTCTGCCTCAGTCTTTCCCCTCCAGAGACCTGACCCGTTCTTTTCATTTTCCTCCTGTAAGCAGGACAATCACGCTGCTACAGTTTGGCAGCTTCTCAATGAGACAGGTTGGCCTCGTGTTCAGAATGGCCCCATGCAACAGACCTCCTCTCACCTCTGGCTCCCATCTATCTCTCTCTTTTCATCCCTCACTGACTGTGCTTGTCCCAGCATGTCTGACTTCAGCGGCTGCTCCGAGGTCTTGAAAGTCAGTTTTCAGCGGTTCTGCTTTTCACCTGCTGTTCTGAAACGGTGTGGTCTTCTCTTTATCACAGTGTGTGTGTGGTCTTTATCACGGTGTGTGTGTGGTCTTCATCACGGTGTGTGTGTGGTCTTTATCACAGTGTGTGTGTGGTCTTCTCCCTCTTTCCGGATCACATAGAGGAAGATTTTTCTCAGAATGAGCTTTTTTCCCCCAGACATGTCTGGGCACATTGGACATAAATGTTTATTTTCTCTCTGTCTCTCGACAAAACGGTTCTCTACAACATTTCACAGTCCATAGATACCCACTAGAAGCTGAAGTTGAACCAAACCACGACTGAAAACAACCGTACAGTGCTGTAAATGACAAGTAGGAAACCAATTTATTTGATATGATAAACACATTATAATATTTACATACAGAGTAATAAAAATGCAGTCTTAGTAGCACAATGGGTTGTTTCACAAGTATTATAATTATTAATATTATTATTGGAGGATTTATGTTTACACATATTCGCCATCTTGATTGGGGGTCTGTTGTGGTGGCAAATATCATCAACACCAATTCACTAGATGAATAAATAAAATCAAGGCTATTGATAGTGCATTATCGGTGGTGAACAAACAGAGAACTGCAAGATTGAATTTCTTAACAGAAAAAGACTATTAAATGCATGTGCAAGTTGTCTACAGCAAAAATGTGCACGAAGAGTTATTATTCACAAAGATAATGTAGTAATCAGAACCGGTGGAATGAAGAGCCGTAAAGGAACATGGTTGACCAACAACAACAACAAAAAACAAGCCGAAAAAAAGATTACAAATGAATAATATGACAATTCAAGTAAAACAGGATTTTGTTAACTTAAAAAGAACAATTCCCTTAGCCTCAGTGAAGACAGGGTAAATAAAACATCATTCTTCTCTTCTATGTCATCAGAGAACAAACAAAATAGTTGTAAGACTAAAAAGCTAGCCAGCCTGGTTTCGGTTTTTCAAAACAGGAAGTCAAAATTATATACACGAACGAAGAAAGTAAAATTGCTCCCCCCAAAAAAACGCATCTGTGTTGCTAGAATAAAAATTAAAACACACACCTATTAGTAAACTTTGCAAGACTTGACTAGGCTGTCCTCAAACCTTGATCTGTGGAAGGATTCAGATAATATACTATGGTACAAAAGCTGTCTCTCAGACAAGGTTCCCTTTCAGTCCAACATACTATGGGGAGTCGCACTCTCGCGACTTCGGTTGAAGGATCTACGATCGCGCCTGACAGGGCTGACGAAATCCGCGCTTCCCTGGAAGCTCCGACTTTCCACATGGGACACGCGCTAGGCTCGGATTCATACCTTCAATTATTCCACTCTTTCACCTCAATGTGAACAGGACCGATTCAGGCTACTAAAACAAACAATTAGAAAAGCGAAACGTTACATTGCGCCAACTAAACTGTCCTCCAGTCACACGGTTATAGTATTTCTCTGAAAGATCATTTCTGAGTAGTTTGTCTCGGCTTGGTGCATGCTCAGGTGGCCCTCCCTCCAACCAGTCAGTGTGCCCATGTAGAATTCTTGAGGAAGTTTAGTGTTACCGATGGCAACTTTCTCTGTGGATGGTTTGACAAATCAACTGTAAATTTCGGTGTTCCTCAAGGTTCCGTTTTAGGACCACTATTGTTTTCTCTATATATTTTACCTCTTGGTGATGTCATTCGGAAACATAATGTTAACTTGTCACTGCTATGCGGATGACACACAGCTGTACATTTCGATGAAACATGGTGAAGCCCCAAAATTGCCCTCCCTGGAAGCCTGTGTTTCAGACATAAGGAAGTGGATGGCTGCCAAATGTTCTATTTTTAAACTCGGACAAAACAGAGATGCTTGTTCTAGGTCCCAAGGAACAAAGTGATCTTCTGTTGAATCTGACAATTAATCTTGATGGTTGTACAGTCGTCTCAAATAAAACTGTGAAGGACCTCGGCGTTACTCTGGACCCTGATCTCTCTTTTGACGAACATATCAAGACTGTTTCAAGGACAGCTTTTTTTCCATCTACGTAACATTGCAAAAAACTTTGTCCAAAATGATGCAGAAAAATATATCCATGCTTTTGTCACTTCTAGGTTAGACTACTGCAACACTCTACTTTCCAGCTACCAGGATAAAGCACTAAATAAACTTCAGTTAGTGCTAAATACGGCTGCTAGAATCCTGACTAGAACCAAAAAAATGGATCATATTACCTCAGTGCTAGCCTCTCTACACTGGCTTCCTGTTAAGGCAAGGGCTGATTTCAAGGTTTTACTGCTTACCTACAAAGCATCACATGGGCTTGCTCTTTGGTCCTGCCGTACATACCTACACGTACGCTACGTACGCTATGGTCACAAGACGCAGGCCTCCTAACTGTCCCTAGAATTACTAAGCAAACAGCTGGAGGCAGGGCTTTCTCCTATAGAGCTCCATTTTTATGGAATGGTCTGCCTACCCATGTGAGAGACGCAGACTCGGTCTCAACCTTTAAGTCTTTACTGAAGACTTATCTCTTCAGTGGGTCATGAACGGAAAGGCACTGGAGCAATGCTGTCTCTGCCTGGCCGGTTCACAGTTTCAACTGTTCTTCAACTGTTCTGCCTGCTGCTATGGAACCCTGACCTGTTCACCAGACGTGCTACCTGTCCCAGACCAGCTGTTTTCAACTCTCTAGAGACAGCAGGAGCGTTAGAGATACTCTCAATGATCGGCTATGAAAAGCCAACTGACATTTACTCCTGAGGTGCTGACCTGTTGCACCCTCGACATCCACTGTGATTATTATTATTTGACCCTGCTGGTCATCTATGAACATTTGAACATCTTGGCCATGTTCTGTTATAATCTCCACCCGGCACAGCCAGAAGAGGACTGGCCACCCCACATAGCCTGGTTCCTCTTTAGGTTTCTTCCTAGGTTCTGGCCTTTCTAGGGAGTTTTTCCTAGCCACCCTGCTTCTACACTTGCATTGCTTGCTGTTTGGGGTTTTAGACTGGGTTTCTGTGCAGCACTTTGAGATATCAGCTGATGTAAGAAGGGCTTTATGAATAAATTTGATTTGCATCCTTATGTTCCTAGAGGAGCTATTCTCTACTTTAAAAATGTACAATGTATTACTATTCTCAGCGTCATGTGGGGATTGACTGAGCCTCACCGGGACTCACCTTCTGGTGGTGCGGTTCAGACGGATCTCTAAATCTATTAAATGGGGTTTGGCTCTGGATTTGGCGGCGCTGTACGCATCCCCCTTTGAGCCTCTGGAGTCTGGTGGATCTGAATATCCTCGCCTTCAAAGCCTCCCTGCTCATAGATTGGGGATCTCCCGCGCGTTATGCGTACACCCTTCACTGTACTCAGTCGTCCCCCCCCCCGAGCGACTCTTAAGGTGAACTTGCGTCCAAATGCGCCCTTTTCTCCGACATTTTCCCTTTTCAGCCTCCTCTGTTTGCTTTCTGAAGAGCCATGGAGGTTACATGCCGTGTGTCCGGTGCGAACTTCACTTCACGTATATTGAACGGGCCTGGGTCATGTGACCAGCATATTGTTTTTTTTCCCCCTGTTTTGCTAATCCAGCAGGATGCTCTCTAAGCAGCGTCTCACCCACTGGATTGTGGGGGATCTCTCTCTCTGGCATATAGCAGCAATGCATTACCTAGCGCGGTGTACGTGCCCACTCCACCAGGAATCTGGCAACGTGTCGGCCGTTGTTCAAAGCGTTGACTATAGGAGATAGTTGGGCATCGCCACACACTTGTGAGGTTTTATCGCTTGGATGTCACACAGTGTGCTTACGGCTGGGACCAGGGGAAGTCACTAGGCAGCGCACCGTGTGACTGCCGCATCTGGTGGGGTCAGGTTCATTTAGTATCCGTTAGGGTTGGCTTGGGGAGGGATTATATTTCCCCATAGTATGTTGTACCGAAGTTGACTGGCTGGAAGGGAACGTAACGTTATGACTATAACTACTGTTTTCTGAAGGAGGGAACCGAGGTACAACACCTGTTTGGCCCTGCACCGCCCGTTCCTGGGCTCGGTAAAGAGCAGTATTAAGTTGAAGGAATTAATCTGAGCCTCACGCTTATCACCTGTGGAAGGTGTGGCTTCCAGGCAAGGAGAGGATGTAAATTGGCCTTGTCAGGCGTGATTCTAGATCCTTCACCCCGAAGAGCGACTCCCCATTGTGTGTTGTACCTCGTTTCCCTCCTTCTTGGACAGGAAGTTAGTAGTTATAGTCACAACGCTGTGTTTCATGTGTTCAAAACAAATAAGCACACTTGACAACAATGTGCAAGAACCTGTAGTACCCCCTGGTATCTGCCCCAATGTGCAGGAACCTGTAGTACCCCCTGGTATCTGCCCCAATGTGCAGGAACCTGTAGTACCCCCTGGTATCTGCCCCAATGTGCAGGAACCTGTAGTACCCCTGCCCCAATGGTATCTGCCCCAATGTGCAGGAACCTGTAGTACCCCTGGTATCTGCCCCAATGTGCAAACCATGCCAAGCAACAGTATTGATTAGGGTCCATGATTGTACTGTCAGACAGTGAGCCAGCCAACCAGCCAGTCAGTCTCTCACAGTTTGACCTCCACATCACCATATGATTGGATAAGTCCCCTCCATGTCTCCGTATGATTGGTTGATTCAATAAGACCCCTCCCCTCCCTGTATTCCAGTATTGCTCCCATTGGAGGGCTTCAATTTGTGTATCTGTACACAACAAGGCATTCAAGTACACTGACAAGGAGTCGATATAGCAGCTTGAAGTAGCTGTGCCATGCATATCTATGCACATGTAATATTGATGGGTGGGGATTGATTGATTGATTGATTGCTTACTGATTCTTTTTTGAAGCTCATGAATGCTTCCCAAATGGCACCCTTTGGACCAGGGCCCCATAGAACCTTATTCCCTATATAGTGCACTACTTTAGACCAGGGCCCTATAGAACCCTATTCCCTACATATAGTGCACTACTTTAGACCAGAGCCCTATGGAACCCTATTCCCTATATAGTGCACTACTTTAGACCAGGGCCCTATAGAACCCTATTCCCTACATATAGTGCACTACCTTAGACCAGGGCCCTATAGAACCCTATTCCCTATATATAGTGCACTACTTTAGACCAGGGCCCTATAGAACCCTATTCCCGATATAGTGCACTACTTTAGACCAGGGCCCTATAGAACCCTATTCCCTATATATAGTGCACTACTTTAGACCAGGGCCCAATAGAACCCTATTCCCTATATATAGTACACTACTTTAGACCAGGACCCTATAGAACCCTATATAGTGCACTATTTTAGACCAGGGCCCTATTCCCTATAAAGTTCACTGCTTTAGACAGGTCCCTATTCCCTATATAGTGCACTACTTTCGACCAGAACCTTATGGGCCCCCAAATAGGGAAAAGGGTGCCATTTGTAACTCATATAAAGCGCTCTGTCTGAGTGGTGAGACACACTGTCTGTAACCATCTGCTGATCTTGTACTCTAGCTCTGTAGTGTCTGACCCCCTGAGTCCGGGGGACAGTTCTCCCTGCGTAGCCAGATGTCCTCACCTTCCTCCCCAGCCCCTTGGTCATCCACACTCATCCCAGCTAGGCCACGCTGCTTCCCCAGGCGGGAAAGTCTCATCCCTGGGGTGGTGGTCCCCATGGCTCCCTGGGGCTGGGGGTGTTTAGAGCCCCTCTCTTGGCCTTCCTCTCCCAGGGACAGGGCCCCGATAGGCCCATCTAGGTCTGTGTTGGACAGTGAATCAGTGGAGGGTCCTCTGACAGACAGGCAGAAATCATCATCACCACTAAGGATCTCCATTTCTTTCACGTTTCCTCCTCCTTTCACCTCCTTCTCCTGCTGCGCCTCGTAGCACTCCAGGTCAATCTGCTCCTCCACCCAGCGGTCTGTATCCCCTGCCTGCACCTCCCCCCGTTCCTTTCCCTGTCCTTCCCTTTGTCCCTGTCCATCAGGCTCTTCGGAAGACAGTGGAGACAGAGGGGACTCCTGGTCCGGCTCGCCGTCGAAGACGATGTCTGTGTCGATAGTGAAACGGTTCCTCACCAGTTTCCTCCGGCCCAGGGTCCTCGCCGGGTCTGACGCTGCAGAGGGAAGAGAAACAGACAAGGTTTCAGTGGGATGAATGGATGAGATAACAACGTCAATAGATCACATATAAAATATACACCACGTAAGCTAGCTGTTAGTGGTTACCTGCTTTAAATCACACTGACACAAGCACACAGACAGCAAGAGCAGAAAGAGTCTCTTAACAACAAGGAACTTTGGTCCCAAATGAGGACCCAGCCGAGAAGAGATCAACATCCGACGAGCTTCTCCTTCACGTCTCTATGGATTAAAATGACAATTTTTCCAATCACATAATCCACAATCCCATCCCACCCCCCCACACGCCTCTCCCCTCCCGACAGCACCTACCTGCTCTGTTCATGGCAGGCCTGGCTCCCTTCAGGGCACAGAGGCGTTTGCCTCCGAAGGGGACATACTGCTGGTTGGGGGGTAGAGACTCTGTCTTCATCAGTTGACGTCGTTGTTTATCTCTTAAGATGGAGTGGACTGTCTTCAGGAAGTCCTTCTTACTGTCCACAGAACTGGACGAAAGAGAGATTTGAAAAGATTTGGCATAGGTCCCCAGATCCTCAAAAAGTTATACAGCTGCACCATTGAGAGCATCCAGACAGGTTGCATCACCGCCTGGTACGGCAACTGCTCGGCATCCGACCGTAAGACGCTACAGAGGGTAGTGTATATGGCCCAGTACATCAGGTCAGGGGTCTCCTGACCCCTCCTGTCTCAGCCTCCAGTATTTATGCTGCAGTAGTTTATGTGTCGGGGGCTAGGGTCAGTTTGTTATATCGGGAGTACCTCTCCTGTCCTATTCGGTGTCCTGTGTGAATCTAAGTGTGCGTTCTCTAATTCTCTCTTTCTCTCTCGGAGGACCTGAGCCCTAGGACCATGCCCCAGGACTACCTGACATGATGACTCCTTGCTGTCCCCAGTCCACCTGGCTGTGCTGCTGCTCCAGTTTCAACTGTTCTGCCTTATTATTATTTGACCATGCTGGTCATTTATGAACATTTGAACATCTTGGCCATGCTCTGTTATAATCTCCACCCGGCACAGCCAGAAGAGGACTGGCCACCCCACACATGCTCTCTCTAATTCTCTCTTTCTTTCTCTCTCTCAGAGGACCTGAGCCCTAGGACCATGCCCCAGGACTACCTGACATGATGACTCCTTGCTGTCCCCAGTCCACCTGACCGTGCTGCTGCTCCAGTTTCAACTGTTCTGCCTTATTATTATACGACCATGCTGGTCATTTATGAACATTTGAACATCTTGGCCATGTTCTGTTATAATCTCCACCCGGCACAGCCAGAAGAGGACTGGCCACCCCACATAGCCTGGTTCCTCTCTAGGTTTCTTCCTAGGTTTTGGCCTTTCTAGGGAGTTTTTCCTAGCCACCGTGCTTCTACACCTGCATTGCTTGCTGTTTGGGGTTTTAGGCTGGGTTTCTGTACAGCACTTTGAGATATCAGCTGATGTACGAAGGGCTATATAATTAAATTTGATTTGATTTTGATCACTGGAGCAGGGCTTCCTGCCATACAGGATCTATATACCAGGCGGTGTCAGAGGAACCTAAAGTCATAGACTGTTCTCTCTGCTATCGCACGGCAAGCGGTACCAGAGCACCAAGTCTAGGTCCAAAGGGCTCCTTAACAGATTCAAACTCCAAGCCATTAGACTGATGAACAAGTAATTAAATGGCCACCCAGACTATTTACATTGACCCCCCCCTTCTGTTTTGACACTGCTGCTACTCACTGTTTATTATCTATGTATAATTACCTCGACTAACCTGTATCCCCACAAACTGACTCTGTACCGGTACCCCCTGTATATAGTCTCATTACTAACCTGTATCCCCACACACTGACTCTGTACCGGTATCCCCTGTATATAGTCTCATTACTAACCTGTATCCCCACACATTGACTCGGTACCGGTACCCCCTGTTTATAGTCTCATTACTAACCTGTACCCCTGTATATAGTCTCATTACTAACCTGTACCCCTGTATATAGTCTCATTACTAACCTGTACCCCCTGTATATAGTCTCATTACTAACCTGTACCCCCTGTATATAGTCTCATTACTAACCTGTACCCCCTGTATATAGTCTCATTACTAACCTGTACCCCTGTATATAGCCTCATTACTAACCTGTATCCCCACACACTGACTCTGTACCGGTACCCCTGTATATAGCCTCATTACTAACCTGTATCCCCACACACTGACTCGGTACCGGTATCCCTGTATATAGTCTCATTACTAACCTGTATCCCCACACATTGACTCGGTACCGGTACCCCCTGTTTATAGTCTCATTACTAACCTGTACCCCCTGTTTATAGTCTCATTACTAACCTGTACCCCTGTATATAGTCTCATTACTAACCTGTACCCCTGTATATAGTCTCATTACTAACCTGTACCCCCTGTATATAGTCTCATTACTAACCTGTACCCCCCTGTATATAGTCTCATTACTAACCTGTACCCCTGTATATAGCCTCATTACTAACCTGTATCCCCACACACTGACTCTGTACCGGTACCCCCTGTATATAGCCTCATTACTAACCTGTATCCCCACACACTGACTCGGTACCGGTACCCCTGTATATAGCCTCATTACTAACCTGTATCCCCACACACTGACTCTGTACCGGTACCCCTGTATATAGCCTCATTACTAACCTGTATCCCCACACACTGACTCTGTACCGGTACCCCCTGTATATAGCCTCATTACTAACCTGTATCCCCACACACTGACTCTGTACCGGTACCCCTGTATATAGCCTCATTACTAACCTGTATCCCCACACACTGACTCGGTACTGGTACCCCTGTATATAGTCTCATTACTAACCTGTATCCCCACACACTGACTCGGTACCGGTACCCCCTGTATATAGCCTCATTACTAACCTGTATCCCCACACACTGACTCGGTACTGGTACCCCTGTATATAGTCTCATTACTAACCTGTATCCCCACACACTGACTCGGTACCGGTACCCCCTGTATATAGCCTCGTTATTGTTATTTTATTGTGTTACTTTTTATTACATTTTTATTTATTGAACTGCACTGTTGGTTAAGGGCTTGTAAGTAAACATTTCACGGTAAGGACTACACCTGTTGTACTCGGGCCATGTGACAAATAAAATAGTATATGATTGGTTTAATTTGTTGGATAATTAAAAAACATTGTCAGATGGTTAATATACAGTTATACAGATATACAATATACAATATACAGACATACAGTTGAAGTCAGAAGTTTACATACACTTAGGTTGGAGTCATTAAAACTTGTTTTTCAACCACTCCACACATTTTTTATAAACTATAGTTTTGACAAGTCGGTTAGGACGTCTACTTTGTGCATGACACAAGTCCAACAATTGTTTAGAGACAGATTATTTCACTTATAATTCACTATATCACAATTCCAGTGGGTCAGAAGTTTACATACACTAAGTTGACTGTGCCTTTAAACAGCTTGGAATGTTCCAGAAAATTATGTCATGGCTTTAGAAGTTTCTGATAGGCTAATTGACACCATTTGAGTCAATTGGAGGTGGATGTATTTCAAGGCCTACCTTCAAACTCAGTGCCTCTTTACTTGACATCATGGGAAAATCAAAAGAAATCAGCCAAGACCTCAGAATAAAATTGTAGACCTCCACAAGTCTGGTTCATCCTTGGGAGCAATTTCCAAATGCCTGAAGGTACCACGTTCATCTGTACAAACAATAGTACGCAAGTATAAACACCATGGGACCACGCAGCCGTCATACCGCTCAGGAAGAAGACGCGTTCTGTCTCATAGATATGAACGTACTTTGGTGCGAAAAGTACAAATCAATCCCAGAACAACAGCAAAGTATCTTGTGAAGATGCTGGACGAAACAGGTACAAAAGGTATCTATATCCACAGTAAAACGAGTCCTATATCGACATAACCTGAAAGGCCGCTCAAGAAGCCACTGCTCCAAAACCGCCATAAATAAAAAAGAGGAATGTGCCAAAATTCACCCAACTTATTGTGGGAAGCTTGTGGAAGGCTACCTGAAACATTTGACCCAAGTTAAGCAATTTAAAGGCAATGCTACCAAATACTAATTGAGTGTATGTAAACTTCTGTCCCACTGGGAATGTGATGAAAGAAATAAAAGCTGAAATAAATAATTCTCTCTACTATTATTCTGACATTTCACATTCTTAAAATAAAGTGGTGATCCTAACTGACCTAAAACAGGGATTTTTTTTTTTACTAAGATTCAATGTCAGGAATGGTGAAAAACTGAGTTTAAATGTATTTGGCTAAGGTGTATGTAAACTTCCGACTTCAACTGTATATATATATATATATATATATATATATATATATATATATATATATATATATATACACATTATGTAAACACATTATGTAAACTTCTTCCTCTTAGTGCTTTGGGCATCTGGAAAGGCACTAGACTTCAACTGTACATAGGTCAACATCCACAGCATTAATCCGCATCAAGGAGCTTCCCCTCTTAGTGCTTTGGGCATCTGGAAAGGCACTATATTAATTAATTAATTAAATAAATATGAAGAAAAAAACATTTAAATGCTTAAAATATATTGAGGGTGGTTCCAAAGTAAATCAGTGACTTAATGCCAATGTTGTCTTCAGTCAGGACTGATAAACATTCTATCAGTTGGGTCAGGAGGCTCACCTGCAGCACAGGTGGAATGTCCTCTCCGGCCGTCCTTCTGACTCGGACTTGACGTGGACGATCTCACACACGGCAGAGCCCTCTCCGTCTGCAATGGCGCGCACACATGTTATAACCTCACATACAGAACAACTCATTTGTAGTCACTGACTATCTTTCTCTCACTCCATCATGTCTATTCAGACAGAGAACAAATAACATCATGTCTATTCAGAAAGAGAAGAACATTACAAATAACATCATGTCTATTCAGAAAGAGAAGAACATTACAAAGAACATCATGTCTATTCAGAACATAAAATGTCTATTCAGAAAGAGAAGAACATCAAAGAACATCATCTATTCAGACAGAGAACATTACAAATAACATCATGTCTATTCAGAAAGAGAAGAACATTACAAATAACATCATGTCTATTCAGAAAGAGAAGAACATTACAAAGAACATCATGTCTATTCAGAAAGAAGAACATTACAAAGAACATCATGTCTATTCAGAAAGAGAAGAACATTACAAAGAACATCATGTCTATTCAGAAAGAGAAGAACATTACAAAGAACATCATGTCTATTCAGAAAGAGTCTATTCAGAAAGAACATTACAAAAGAGAAGAACATCATGTCTATTCAGAAAGAGAAGAACATCATGTCTATTCAGAAAGAGAAGAACATTACAAAAGAGAAGAACATACAAAGTCATGTCTATTCAGAAAGAGAAGAACATCATGTCATGTCTATTCAGAAAGAGAAGAACATTACAAAGAACATCATGTCTATTCAGAAAGAGAAGAACATTACAAATAACATCATGTCTATTCAGAAAGAGAAGAACATTACAAAGAACATCATGTCTATTCAGAAAGAGAAGAACATCATGTCTATTCAGAAAGAGAAGAACATCATGTCTATTCAGAAAGAGAAGAACATTACAAAGAACATCATGTCTATTCAGACAGAGAACATTACAAATAACATCATGTCTATTCAGAAAGAGAAGAACATTACAAAGAACATCATGTCTATTCAGACAGAGAACATTACAAATAACATCATGTCTATTCAGAAAGAGAAGAACATTACAAAGAACATCATGTCTATTCAGAAAGAGAAGAACATTACAAAGAACATCATGTCTATTCAGAAAGAGAAGAACATCATGTCTATTCAGAAAGAGAAGATCATGTCTACATCATGTCTATTCAGAAAGAGAAGAACATTACAAAGAACATCATGTCTATTCAGAAAGAGAAAACATTACAAAGAACATCATGTCTATTCAGAAGAACATTACAAAGAACATCATGTCTATTCAGAAAGAGAAGAACATCATGTCTATTCAGAAAGAGAAGAACATTACAAATCAATTCATCATGTCTATTCAGAAAGAGAAGAACATTACAAATAACATCATGTCTATTCAGAAAGAGAAGAACATCATGTCTATTCAAAGAGAAGAACATACAAAGAACATCATGTCTATTCAGAAAGAGAAGAACATTACAAAGAACATCATGTCTATTCAGAAAGAGTCTAAGAACATTACAAAGAACATCATGTCTATTCAGAAGAGAAGAACATCATGTCTATTCAGAAAGAGAAGAACATTATTCAAAAGAGAAGAACATTAACATCATGTCTATTCAGAAAGAGAAGAACATTACAAATAACATCATGTCTATTCAGAAAGAGAAGAACAAAGAACTATTCATGTCTATTCAGAAAGAGAAGAACATTACAAATCATCATGTCTATTCAGAAAGAGAAGAACATCATGTCTATTCAGAAAGAGAACAACAAATTCATGTCTATTCAGAAAGAGAAGAACATTACAAAGAACATGTCTATTCAGAAAGAGAAGAACATACATCATGTCTATTCAGACAGAGAAGAACATCATGTCTATTCAGAAAGAGAAGAACATTACAAAAGTACATCATGTCTATTCAGAAAGAGAAGAACATTACAAATAACATCATGTCTATTCAGAAAGAGAAGAACATTACAAAGAACATCATGTCTATTCAGACAGAGAACATCATGTCTAAGAAAGAGAAGAACATTACAAATAACATCATGTCTATTCAGAAAGAGAAGAACATTACAAAGAACATGTCTACAGAAAGAGAAGAACATTCTATTCAGAAAGAGAAGAACATTACAAAGTACATCATGTCTATTCAGAAAGAGAAGAACATTACAAAGAACATCATGTCTATTCAGAAAGAGAAGAACATCATGTCTATTCAGATTCAGAAGAACATCATGTCTATTCAGAAAGAGAAGAACATTACAAATAACATCATGTCTATTCAGAAAGAGAAGAACATCATGTCTATTCAGAAAGAGAAGAACATCATGTCTATTCAGACAGAGAAGAACATCATGTCTATTCAGAAAGAGAAGAACATTACAAATAACATCATGTCTATTCAGAAAGAGAAGAACATTACAAAGAACATCATGTCTATTCAGAAAGAGAAGAACATCATGTCTATTCAGACAGAGAAGAACATTACAAAGTACATCATGTCTATTCAGACAGAGAAGAACATTACAAAGAACATCATGTCTATTCAGAAAGAGAAGAACATCATGTCTATTCAGACAGAGAAGAACATCATGTCTATTCAGAAAGAGAAGAACATTACAAATAACATCATGTCTATTCAGAAAGAGAAGAACATTACAAAGAACATCATGTCTATTCAGACAGAGAAGAACATCATGTCTATTCAGACAGAGAAGAACATCATGTCTATTCAGAAAGAGAAGAACATCATGTCTATTCAGACAGAAAATAACATTACAAAGTCAATACGGGAATGGTTGAGTCTTTAGTGTGTCATTCAAGCCTCTGCCAAATGACTCAAATAATCCATTAATAAACTGTAAATGTATTTCAGGATTAACAGCATGGCTGAGTGTACTGTACCTTGGTTATTGAGGGCTCTATATTAAACTGTACCTTGGTTATAGAGGGCTCTATATTCAACTGTACCTCATGTTATAGAGGACTCTATATTAAACTGTACCTTGGTGATAGAGGGCTCTATATTCAACTGTACCTTGGTTATTGAGGGCTCTATATTCAACTGTACCTTGGTTATAGAGGACTCTATATTCAACTGTACCTTGGTTATAGAGGGCTCTATATTCAACTGTACCTTCAGTTATAGAGGGCTCTATATTCAACTGTACCTTGGTTATAGAGGGCTCTATATTCAACTGTACCTTGGATATTGAGGGCTCTATATTCAACTGTACCTTGGTTATTGAGGGCTCTATATTAAACTGTACCTTGGTGATAGAGGGCTCTATATTCAACTGTACCTTGGTTATAGAGGGCTCTATATTCAACTGTACCTTGGTTATAGAGGGCTCTATATTCAACTGTACCTTGGTTATAGAGGGCTCTATATTCAACTGTACCTTGGTTATAGAGGGCTCTATATTCAACTGTACCTTGGTTATAGAGGACTCTATATTCAACTGTACCTTGGTGATAGAGGGCTCTATATTCAACTGTACCTTGGTTATAGAGGGCTCTATATTCAACTGTACCTTGGTTATAGAGGGCTCTATATTCAACTGTACCTTGGTGATAGAGGGCTCTATATTCAACTGTACCTTGGTTATAGAGGGCTCTATATTCAACTGTACCTTGGTTATTGAGGGCTCTATATTCAACTGTACCTTGGTTATAGAGGGCTCTATATTCAACTGTACCTTGGTTATAGAGGGCTCTATATTCAACTGTACCTTGGTGATAGAGGGCTCTATATTCAACTGTACCTTGGTTATAGAGGGCTCTATATTCAACTGTACCTTGGTTTGGTTATAGAGGGCTCTATATTCAACTGTACCTTGGTTATAGAGGGCTCTATATTCAACTGTACCTTGGTTATAGAGGGCTCTATATTCAACTGTACCTTGGTTATAGAGGGCTCTATATTCAACTGTACCTTGGTTATAGAGGGCTCTATATTCAACTGTACCTTGGATATTGAGGGCTCTATATTCAACTGTACCTTGGTTATTGAGGGCTCTATATTCAACTGTACCTTGGTTATAGAGGGCTCTATATTCAACTGTACCTTGGTTATAGAGGGCTCTATATTCAACTGTACCTTGGTTATAGAGGGCTCTATATTCAACTGTACCTTGGTTATAGAGGGCTCTATATTCAACTGTACCTTGGTTATAGAGGGCTCTATATTCAACTGTACCTTGGTTATAGAGGACTCTATATTCAACTGTACCTTGGTTATAGAGGGCTCTATATTCAACTGTACCTTGGTTATAGAGGGCTCTATATTCAACTGTACCTTGGTTATAGAGGGCTCTATATTCAACTGTACCTTGGTTATAGAGGACTCTATATTCAACTGTACCTTGGTTATAGAGGGCTCTATATTCAACTGTACCTTGGTTATAGAGGGCTCTATATTCAACTGTACCTTGGATATTGAGGGCTCTATATTCAACTGTACCTTGGTGATAGAGGGCTCTATATTCAACTGTACCTTGGTTATTGAGGGCTAACTATTCAACTGTACCTTGGATATTGAGGGCTCTATATTCAACTGTACCTTGGTTATTGAGGGCTAACTATTCAACTATACCTTGGCTATTGAGGGCTCTATATTAAACTATACCTTGGTTAGAGGGCTCTATATTAAACTGTACCTTGGTTAGAGGGCTCTATATTAAACTGCACCTTGGTTATTGAGGGCTCTATATTAAACTATACCTTGGTTAGAGGGCTCTATATTAAACTGTACCTTGGTTATTGAGGACTCTATATTAAACTATACCTTGGTTAGAGGGCTCTATATTAAACTATACCTTGGTTATTGAGGGCTCTATATTGAACTGTACCTTGGTTAGAGGGCTCTATATTAAACTATACCTTGGTTAGAGGGCTCTATATTAAACTATACCTTGGTTATTGAGGGCTCTATATTGAACTGTACCTTGGTTAGAGGGCTCTATATTAAACTGCACCTTGGTTATTTAGAGCACTATATTGAGCTGTACCTTGGTTATTGAGGGCTCGGACTTGGAGCGTGTCTGTGGAGATCATGTGACGGAAGCGGAATGGGTCCTTGTCTTCAGACGAGACTGACGACGCTCGATGGGAGCCACCCTGAGAGAAACAGACAGCCCTTATATACGCCCCCAGACAGACAGATACGCCCCCAGACAGACAGATACGCCCCCAGACAGACAGATACGCCCCCAGACAGACAGATACGCCCCCAGACAGACAGATACGCCCCCAGACAGACAGATACGCCCCCAGACAGACAGATACGCCCCCAGACAGACAGACAGATGCTCGATGGGAGCCACCCTGAGAGACACAGACAGCCCTTAGATACGCACCCCAGACAGACAGATGCACACCCCCCAACAGACAGATACGCACCCCCCCAACAGACAGATACACCGCCGCCGCCCACGCCGCCCCCCCGACAGACAGATACGCACCCCCGACAGACAGATACGCACCTCCCCCTACAGACAGATACGCACCCCCTACAGACAGATACGCACCCCCTACAGACAGATACACCCCCTACAGACAGATACACACCCCCTACAGACAGATACGCACCCCCTACAGACAGATACGCACCCCCCTACAGACAGATACACACCCCTACAGACAGATACACACCCCCTACAGACAGATACGCACCCCCTACAGACAGATACACACCCCCTACAGACAGATACACACCCCCTACAGACAGATACGCACCCCCCCTACAGACAGATACGCACCCCCTACAGACAGATACACCCCCTACAGACAGATACACACCCCCTACAGACAGATACGCACCCCCTACAGACAGATACGCACCCCCCCTACAGACAGATACACACCCCCCACAGACAGATACACACCCCCTACAGACAGATACGCACCCCCTACAGACAGATACGCACCCCCTACAGACAGATACTCACCCCAACAGATCCATAAATGATTGCCAAAGCATCTATATAGTGCTTATGAAGACGTTATGAATGCTCTATAAAGCCTTTCTAAGTTAGTAAGTTACTGGGATGTGACCATTTTAGGTAATTTAAGGCAGGTTGGTTTAGATGGCTGTGTGATATGCCTTTTACAATACATCAACTGGTACCACTGACCCAGTGGACTAGGTATGGAAGGTACCACTGACCCACTGGACTAGTTATGGAAGGTACCACTGGACTAGGTATGGAAGGTACCACTGACCCACTGGACTAGTTATGGAAGGTACCACTGGACTAGGTATGGAAGGTACCACTGACCCACTGGACTAGTTATGGAAGGTACCACTGGACTAGGTATGGAAGGTACCACTGACCCACTGGACTAGTTATGGAAGGTACCACTGGACTAGGTATGGAAGGTACCACTGACCCACTGGACTAGTTATGGAAGGTACCACTGGACTAGGTATGGAAGGTAACACTGGACTAGTTATGGAAGGTAACATTGGACTAGGTATGGAAGGTAACATTGGACTAGTTATGGAAGGTAACATTGGACTAGTTATGGAAGGTAACACTGGACTAGGTATGGAAGGTAACATTGGACTAGGTATGGAAGGTACCACTGACCCAGTGGACTAGGTATGGAAGGTAACATTGGACTAGGTATGGAAGGTACCACTGGACTAGGTATGGAAGGTACCACTGACCCAGTGGACTAGGTATGGAAGGTACCACTGGACTAGGTATGGAAGGTACCACTGACCCCGTGGACTAGGTATGGAAGGTACCACTGACCCAGTGGACTAGGTATGGAAGTGATGCTTCAACAAAGCCAAATAAATTAGAACCACTTGATGGGAATGGAATATCAAGGTTAGAATTCAGAGAAACTATGGTTGAAAGGTTTGGTTGTGTTAAGAGACGGAACTTACCATTTTCTTCTTCTGCTTGGATCCATCCTTACACACAAACACCACGGCTGTTCTGAAGACTAAACCATGAAGAGGGCGATGGAAGGGGTAGCAGAAAGATTTCAGTGTCTATGTAATACGTTTCAAATACATGAAATAAGCTACCATAATACAGTATTATGTTAATTGGAGTGATCAGGCTTGCACTCAGTCCCAAATTGGCTGTGGTCAAAAGTAGTGCACTATAACAGGAATAGGGGACACAGTCTATGTCATTAGACAGAGTGGTACATGTATCCCCTTATGTAACAGACAGCCATCTTAAGAGTGATCTAGAGAAGGTTCTAAGTAGCTTTGTCCAATTCTAGAACTAGAACCCCATTAGCTACATGGTTCTGAGAGCTACATGGTTCTGAGAAGGCCACAGCCGATGCACACTAGGTATTGCCCTTAACGTACTGAAAGCAGCCAGTTGGGGTTCTTTCTTCCATTTGCCCAGGGAGGAGGGAGGGTTGATCCAGGCTACGCTGGTGTGGAGCAGCAAGTCACCCATCGACAGATCAGCAACCTACAACACACAACACAACCATGTTACACCCATGTTATAACACAGCCATGTTACAACACAACCATGTTACAACCATGTTACACCCATGTTATAACACAGCCATGTTACACCCATGTTAAAACACAGCCATGTTACACCCATGTTAAAACACAACCATGTTACACCCATGTTACAACACAACCATATTACAACACAACCATGTTACAACACAACCATGCTACAACACAACCATGTTACACCCATGTTACAACATAACCATGTTACAACACAACCATGTTACACCCATGTTACAACACAACCATGTTACACCCATGTTACAACACAACAATGTTACACCCATGTTACAACACAACCGCGTTACACCCATGTTACAACACAACCATGTTACACCCATGTTACAACACAACAATGTTACACCCATGTTACAACACAACCGTGGTACACCCATGTTACAACACAACCATGTTACACCCATGTTACAACACAACCATGTTACACCCATGTTACAACACAACCATGTTACACCCATGTTACAACACAACCATGTTACACCCATGTTACAACACAACCATGTTACAACACAACCATGCTACACCCATGTAATAACAGCCATGTTACACCCATGATACAACACAACCATGATACAACACAACCATGCTATAACACAACCATGTTACACCCATGCTACAACACAACCATGTTACAACCATGCTATAACACAACCATGCTACAACCATGCTATAACACAACCATGCTACAACCATGCTATAACACAACCATGCTACAACCATGTTACAACCATGTTACACCCATGTTACAACACAACCATGTTACACCCATGTTACAACACAACCATGTTACACCCATGTTACAACACAACCATGTTACACCCATGTTACAACACAACCATGTTACACCCATGTTACAACACAACCATGTTACACCCATGTTACAACACAACCATGTTACACCCATGTTACAACACAACCATGTTACACCCATGTTACAACACAACCATGTTACAACGCAACCATGTTACAACACAACCATGTTACAACGCAACCATGTTACAACACAACCATGTTACAACACACCCATGTTACAACACAACCATGTTACAACACACCCATGTTACATTAACAATACACCAATGTTACAGCAATCCAATCCCTCAACATACTCTGGGAAATTCTCCAATGACCTATTCCCTATTTAGTGCACTACTTTAGACCAGAGCTATGGCACCCTATTCCCTATTTAGTGCACTACTTTAGACCAGAGCTATGGCACCCTATTCCCTATTAGGTGCACTACTTTAGACCAGAGCTATGGCACCCTATTCCCTATTTAGTGCACTACTTTAGACCAGAGCTATGGCACCCTATTCCATATTTAGTGCACTACTTTAGACCAGAGCTATGGTACCCTATTCCCTATTTAGTGCACCACTTTAGACCAGAGCTATGGCACCCTATTCCCTATTTAGTGCACTACTTTAGACCAGAGCTATGGTACCCTATTCCCTATTTAGTGCACTACTTTAGACCAGAGCTATGGTACCCTATTCCCTATTTAGTGCACTACTTTAGACCAGAGCTATGGCCCTTTTCAAAATAAGTAGTGTGTAGCAAATAAGGTGTAATTTGAACCATACCGCCACTGATACCACAGACACACCTGGAGAACATGAGGAGAATCCCAACAACAACACACCTCTGTCTGGATACCACAGAACATGAGGAGACTCCCAACAACAACACACCTCTGTCTGGATACCACAGAACGTGAGGAGACTCCCAACAACACTGTACCTGTCTGGATACCACAGAACATGAGGAGACTCCCAACAACAACACACCTCTGTCTGGATACCACAGAACATGAGGAGACTCCCAACAACAACACACCTCTGTCTGGATACCACAGAACGTGAGGAGACTTCCAACAACACTGTACCTGTCTGGATACCACAGAACATGAGGAGACTCCCAACAACAACACTGTACCTGTCTGGTTACCACAGAACGTGAGGAGACTTCCAACAACAACGCACCTCTTTCTTGTCTCCACTCTGCTCCGCTATGAGCTGGTCAAACACCAACCCAAACTCCTCGTGGATCTTCTGCATCTCATTGATGTGACTGGCCACCTTGTTCATGGCCTTCATAGCAACTGGACAGGATGTAGAGAGAAGAGGAACACTATTATACTAAACCTAAGCCTTCTGCTTCCCATTGATAAAATAATAATATATTTTTTTTAAAGTATATTTATTGTCACATATACCTCCCTCCCTCCCTCCCTCATTCAGGTGATAGTGTTCTTCACTGTCAGGGTCAGTCAGTGAGTACAGCTCTCTCAGTAGTAGTGGGTACTATAGGACACACCCCTCCCTCCCTCCCTCCTACATCTCTCTGTAGTAGTGGGTACTATAGGACACACCCCTCCCTCCCTCCCTCCCTCCCTCCCTCCCTCCTACAGCTCTCTCAGTAGTAGTGGGTACTATAGGACACACCCCTCCCTCCCTCCTCCTACAGCTCTCTCAGTAGTAGTGGGTACTATAGGACACACCCCTCCCTCCCTCCCTCCTCCTACAGCTCTCTCAGTAGTAGTGGGTACTATAGGACACACCCCTCCCTCCCTCCCTCCTCCTACAGCTCTCTCAGTAGTAGTGAGTACTATAGGACACACCCCTCCCTCCCTCCTCCTACAGCTCTCTCAGTAGTAGTGAGTACTATAGGACACACCCCTCCCTCCCTCCCTCCTACAGCTCTCTCAGTAGTAGTGGGTACTATAGGACACACCCCTCCCTTCCTCCCTCCTACATCTCTCTGTAGTAGTGGGTACTATAGGACACACCCCTCCCTCCCTCCCTCCTACAGCTCTCTCAGTAGTAGTGGGTACTATAGGACACACCCCTCCCTCCCTCCCTCCTACATCTCTCTGTAGTAGTGGGTACTATAGGACACACCCCTCCCTCCCTCCCTCCCTCCCTCCTACAGCTCTCTCAGTAGTAGTGGGTACTATAGGACACACCCCCCTCCCTCCTCCTACAGCTCTCTCAGTAGTAGTGGGTACTATAGGACACACCCCTCCCTCCCTCCCTCCTCCTACAGCTCTCTCAGTAGTAGTGGGTACTATATGACACACCCCTCCCTCCCTCCCTCCTACAGCTCTCTCAGTAGTAGTGGGTACTATAGGACACACCCCTCCCTCCCTCCCTCCCTCCTTACCATTCAGGTGATAGTGTTCTTCACTATCAGGGTCCGTCAGTGAGTACAGCTCTCTCAGTAGTAGTGGGTACTTAAGAACTCTCTGAATGGGTTTGATCAGGTAGGACTCCAGGGTTGAGGAGTGTTGCTGTTTCGGGTTCCTCTCTTCCAGAAACGCCTTGAAGTCTGCATCGGTCTTAGCTAGATGCAATGAGGGGGGGGTTTTTCACACACGTAACCTCCAAACGTTTCAGAAGAGCTGGACAATGAAATAAGATCCAACATAAAGAAGCCCCCTGACTGTCTGCTGGTACCATACTGTTATGTGATCTGTTAATAAACGCCATACAGGAACAACACTCTTATGTCTTAGCTGGAAGCAGAGGAGAGTTTAATATACAGCCAAATATTTATGTCTTAGCTGGAAGCAGAGGAAAGGAGAGTTTAATATACAGCCAAATATTTACGTCTTAGCTGGAAGCAGAGGAGAGTTTAATATACAGCCAAATATTTATGTCTTAGCTGGAAGCAGAGGAGAGTTTAATATACAGCCAAATATTTATGTCTTAGCTGGAAGCAGAGGAAAGGAGAGTTTAATATACAGCCAAATATTTACGTCTTAGCTGGAAGCAGAGGAGAGTTTAATATACAGCCAAATATTTATGTCTTAGCTGGAAGCAGAGGAGAGTTTAATATACAGCCAAATATTTATGTCTTAGCTGGAAGCAGAGGAAAGGAGAGTTTAATATACAGCCAAATATTTATGTCTTAGCTGGAAGCAGAGGAAAGGAGAGTTTAATATACAGCCAAATATTTATGTCTTAGCTGGAAGCAGAGGAAAGTTTAATATGCAACCAACACATTCTGTTGTAGCTATGAAGAGGTCATTCAACACTGTGGATGGTGTATCAATACACCCAGTCACTACAAAGATACAGGCGTCCTTCCTAACTCAGTTGCCGGAGAAGAAGGAAACCGCTCAGGGATTTCAACATGAGGCCAATGGTGTCTTTAAAACAGTTACGGAGTTTGATGACTGTGATAGGAGAAGACTGAGGATTGATCAACAACATTGTAGTTACTCCACAATACTAACCTAAATGACAGAATGAAAAAAGAAGCCTGTACAGAATAAATATATACCAACATGGAATTAAAGTAATACTGCAAAACATGTGGCAGAGCAATTCACTTTCTGTCCTGAATACAAGGTGTTATGTTGGGGGCAAATCCAATACATTACTGAGTACCACTCTCCATGTTTACATGCATAGTGGTGGCTGCATCATGTTATGGGTATGCTTGTAATCATTAAGGACTGGGGAGTTTTTCAGGATAAAAAATAAACCGAATGGAGCTAAGGACAGGCAACATCCTAGAGGGAAAACCTGGTTCAGTCTGCTTTTCCACCAGACACTGGGAGATGAATTCACCTTTCAGAAGGACAATAACCTTAAACACAAGGCCAAATCTACACTGGAGTTGCTTACCAAGAAGGCAGTGAATGTTCCTGAGTGGCCGAGTTACAGTTTTGACTTAAATCGACTTGAAAATCTATGGCAAAACTTGAAAATGATTTGTCTAGCAATAATAATAACAGGAAAATAATGCACAATACAGGTGTTCAAAGGACTTAGATACCAGGAAGACTCACAGCTGTAAATCGCCGTCAAAAGGTTTTCTAACATGCGTTGACTCAAGGGTGTGAATACCAATGTAAATGAAATATATTTTTCTATACTCCGTTTTGAACACACATTGTTAGAAACATGTTTTCACTGTCATTATGGAGTATTGTGTGTCGATGAGTGAGAGAGAAACATCTATTTACATCCATTTTGAATTCAGGGCTGTAACAACAAAAATGTGGATTAAGTCAAAGGGGGTATGAATACTTTTCTGAAGTCACCAGGGCCCATAGGGAATGGTCAAAAGTAGGGCACTACGTAGGGAATGGTCAAAAGTTGGGCACTATGTAGGGAATGGTCAAAAGTTGGGCACTACGTAGGGTGTACCTTTATGTACCTTTATTTAACTAGGCAAGTCAGTTAAGAACAAATTCTTATTTTCAATGATGGTCTAGGAACAGTGGGTTAACTGGTCTAGGAACAGTGGGTTAACTGGTCTAGGAACAGTGGGTTAACTAGTCTAGGAACAGTGGGGTTAACTGGTCTAGGAACAGTGGGGTTAACTGGTCTAGGAACAGTGGGTTAACTGGTCTAGGAACAGTGGGGTTAACTGGTCTAGGAACAGTGGGGTTAACTGGTCTAGGAACAGTGGGGTTAACTGGTCTAGGAACAGTGGGGTTAACTGGTCTAGGAACAGTGGGGTTAACTGGTCTAGGAACAGTGGGGTTAACTGGTCTAGGAACAGTGGGGTTAACTGGTCTAGGAACAGTGGGTTAACTGGTCTAGGAACAGTGGGTTAACTGGTCTAGGAACAGTGGGTTAACTGCCTGTTCAGGGGCAGAACGACAGATTTGTACCTTGTCAGCTCGGGGATTTGAACTTGTAACCTTCCGGTTACGAGTCCAACACATGCTGGCACGTGGGACACAAGCCCATCTCTCTGTAGTGCAGGGTGGGTCAGTGGAAACACCAGAGGTGCCAGGAAGGAAATAGTTCAGGTTCGAACTGTCATATACACACCCTTTACAAGCAGTTAGGACACACACACACAAAAACACACACCAACTGTGTTTAACTCACCCTTTACGAGCACCTTAGGGACTTTGGTGTGGCTGGCGCAGAACGCACTGTAGATCTTAAACCGATCTGCATAGTACAGGAAGGAACCTCCTAGAGAGAAGAGGATTTTCTGACAAGGAGAGGAGAGAGTCGTGGTTACACAATGTGTTTTGTAATCTAGGCAGGCTGTTATTGTGTAAACTAGGCAGGCTGTTATTTTGTAATCTAGGCAGGCTGTTATTTTGTAAACTAGGCAGGCTGTTATTTTGTAATCTAGGCAGGCTGTTATTTTGTAATCTAGGCAGGCTGTTATTTTGTAATCTAGGCAGGCTGTTATTTTGTAATCTAGGCAGGCTGTTATTTTGTAATCTAGCCAGGCTGTTATTTTGTAATCTAGCCAGGCTGTTATTTTGTAATCTAGACAGGCTGTTATTGTGTAATCTAGCCAGGCTGTTATTTTGTAATCTAGGCAGGCTGTTATTTTGTAATCTAGACAGGCTGTTATTTTGTAATCTAGACAGGCTGTTATTTTGTAATCTAGCCAGGCTGTTATTTTGTAGATCTAGGCAGGCTGCTATTTCGTCGATCCAGGCAGGCTGCTATTTCGTCGATCCAGGCAGGCTGCTATTTTGTACCTTGAACTGGTCCACTCTCTCCAGCTTCTCCAGGTCTGGGACCAATCTGGTCCCGTCTTCTAGAGTCTTCAGGAATTCCACCTGGAACTCCACCATCTCAGGCAGGTTCCCAACCAGAATGTCCAGCTGGAGCCGCACAAAAGGAAGGAGGGAAATATATTATTTCACAATATAATCAACTAATTACAACTCAAGTGCCCTATTACAGTGAGAGGGGGGGGGGGTGCATCCCAAATGGCATCATATTCTCTATATAGAGCACTACTTTTGATGAGAGCCCTATGAGCCCTGGTCAAAAGTAGTGCACTTGATTGTAGATAGGGAGCCATTTGGGCCGCAAGTAGTGAGGGTGTTGAAGTGAGGCGATCCTATTAAAAGCACCGAAACCATCTGTGTTCCAGTCTCAGCTTTATAGTTATCCCTGTCTGTTCTCTCGTCTAAAACCTCCTCCTAGTCGCTCTTCCTCTCGCCCTTGCTCTTACACACAGCACAGTCTGTACATGATTACGCAACAGCCATTCTATGAAAAAAAAATTGTATTTTATTTTTAGCACCAAAGACATTTAAAAAGGCAGCACCAGTACCTCTCCCTCTACCACCATGTATCATACCTCATCCTGAGTGAGGCACGTCAGTACCTCTCCCTCTTCCACCATGTATCATACCTCATCCTGAGTGAGGCACGTCAGTACCTCTCCCTCTACCACCATGTATCATACCTCATCCTGAGTGAGGCACGTCAGTATCTCTCCCTCTACCACCATGTATCATACCTCATCTTGAGTGAGGCACGTCAGTATCTCTACCACCATGTATCATACCTCATCCTGAGTGAGGCACGTCAGTACCTCTCCCTCTACCACCATGTATCATACCTCATCCTGAGTGAGGCACGTCAGTACCTCTCCCTCTACCACCATGTATCATACCTCATCCTGAGTGAGGCACGTCAGTACCTCTCCCTCTTCCACCATGTATCATACCTCATCTTGAGTGAGGCACGTCAGTACCTCTCCCTCTACCACCATGTATCATACCTCATCCTGAGTGAGGCACGTCAGTACCTCTCCCTCTACCACCATGTATCATACCTCATCCTGAGTGAGGCACGTCAGTACCTCTCCCTCTACCACCATGTATCATACCTCATCCTGAGTGAGGCACGTCAGTACCTCTCCCTCTACCACCATGTATCATACCTCATCCTGAGTGAGGCACGTCAGTACCTCTCCCTCTACCACCATGTATCATACCTCATCCTGAGTGAGGCACGTCAGTACCTCTCCCTCTACCACCATGTATCATACCTCATCCTGAGTGAGGCACGTCAGTACCTCTCCCTCTTCCACCATGTATCATACCTCATTCTGAGTGAGGCACGTCAGTACCTCTCCCTCTACCACCATGTATCATACCTCATCCTGAGTGAGGCACGTCAGTACCTCTCCCTCTACCACCATGTATCATACCTCATCCTGAGTGAGGCACGTCAGTACCTCTCCCTCTACCACCATGTATCATACCTCATCCTGAGTGAGGCACGTCAGTACCTCTCCCTCTACCACCATGTATCATACCTCATCCTGAGTGAGGCACGTCAGTACCTCTCCCTCTACCACCATGTATCATACCTCATCCTGAGTGAGGCACGTCAGTACCTCTCCCTCTTCCACCATGTATCATACCTCATTCTGAGTGAGGCACGTCAGTACCTCTCCCTCTACCACCATGTATCATACCTCATCCTGAGTGAGGCACGTCAGTACCTCTCCCTCTTCCACCATGTATCATACCTCATCTTGAGTGAGGCACGTCAGTATCTCTCCCTCTACCACCATGTATCATACCATCTTGAGTGAGGCACGTGTATCTCTACCACCATGTATCATACCTCATCCTGAGTGAGGCACGTCAGTACCTCTCCCTCTACCACCATGTATCATACCTCATCCTGAGTGAGGCACGTCAGTACCTCTCCCTCTACCACCATGTATCATACCTCATCTTGAGTGAGGCACGTCTCCTTCTGCAGCGGGGTTAAGTACCTCCCGATGAGACAATTGAGATCCTGCAAGACAAAGAGTGATTCAGATTTAATTAAAGTGCTAGACTCACACACACGCTCAAACACCCATTGAATGATATAGTGGAGACACATACACACACACACACACACACACACACACACACACACACACACACACACACACACACACACACACACACACACACACACACACACACACACACACACACACACACACACACACACACACACACACACACCAACCGTTGGGGTGGTGGATGTCATCTCATGGATATGTACACACACGGAGAGGGAGAATAGAAAACACTCTGGCTTAAAACACACTTATGACAACAAGTCATTAAGTCATCAAGAGGTACTATAAACTGGCACGCACAGTGTTGAATTAAAATACCACTGTTCCTAATCATATGTACACACATATATACATCCTTTATTCTCTAGGTCTCACACTGACTGAGTTTGTTGGAAGTATTATGACATCTCTGTCACGATATCTCTGTCACGATATCTGTCAAGATATCTCTGTTAAAATATCTCCGTCAAGATATCTCCGTCAAGATATCTCTGTTAAAATATATCTGTCAAGATATCTCTGTTTCTACTTAGATCAGATAAATACACTACATGACCAAAACTATGTGGACACCTGCTCGTCGAACAACTCATTCCAAAATCATGGGCATTAATATGGAGTTGGTCCCCTCCTTTGCTGCTATTAACAGCCTCCACTCTTCTGGGAAGTCATTAATATGGAGTTGGTCCCCACTTGGCTGCTATAACAGCCTCCACTCTTCTGGGAAGGCTTTCCACTAGATGTTGGAACATTGCTGCTATAACAGCCTCCACTCTTCTGGGAAGGCTTTCCACTAGATGTTGGAACATTGCTGCGGGGACTTGCTTCCATTCAGCCACAAGAGCATTAGTGAGGTCAGGCACTGATGTTGGGTGATTAGGCTTGGCTCACAGTCAGTGGTCCAATTCATCCCAAATGTGTTCGATGGGGTTGAGGTCAGGGCCAGTCAAGTTCTTCCACACCGATCTCGACAAACCATGTCTGTACAGACCTCGCTTTGTGCACAGGGGCATTGTCATGCTGAAACAGGAAAGGGCCTTACCCAAACTGTTGCCACAAAATTGGAAGCACAGAATCGTCTAGAATGTCATTGTATGCTGTAGCGTTAAGATTTCCCTTCACTGGAACAAAGGGGCCTAGCCTGAATCATGAGCCCCAGACCATTATTCCTCCTCCACCAAACTTTACAGTTAGCACAATGCATTGGGGCAGGTAGAGTTTCTCCTGGCATCCGTCACTCCAGAGAAGGCGTTTCAACTGCTCCTGAGTCCAATGGTGGCGATCTTTATACCACTCCAGCTTGGTGATCAGATTACATATATATTACATACATATATAGGGATATTTAATATCCCTCTTTCTAGTTAGATCAGATTACATACGTATTGAGGTTCGTTTCTAGTTAGATCAACAACAAGTGGGACACAATCATGAAGTGGAACGACATTTATTGGATATTTCAAACTTTTTTAACAAATCAAAAACTGAAAAATTGGGCGTGCAAAATTATTCAGCCCCTTTACTTTCAGTGCAGCAAACTCTCTCCAGAAGTTCAGTGAGGATCTCTGAATGATCTAATGTTGACCTAAATGACTAATGATGATAAATACAATCCACCTGTGTGTAATCAAGTCTCCATATAAATGCACCTGCACTGTGATAGTCTCAGAGGTCCGTTAAAAGCGCAGAGAGCATCATGAAGAACAAGGAACACACCAGGCAGGTCCGAGATACTGTTGTGAAGAAGTTTAAAGCCGGATTTGGATACAAAAAGATTTCCCAAGCTTTAAACATCCCAAGGAGCACTGTGCAAGCGATAATATTGAAATGGAAGGAGTATCAGACCACTGCAAATCTACCAAGACCTGGCCGTCCCTCTAAACTTTCAGCTCATACAAGGAGAAGACTGATCAGAGATGCAGCCAAGAGGCCCATGATCACTCTGGATGAACTGCAGAGATCTACAGCTGAGGTGGGAGACTCTGTCCATAGGACAACAATCAGTCGTATATTGCACAAATCTGGCCTTTATGGAAGAGTGGCAAGAAGAAAGCCATTCCTTAAAGATATCCATAAAAAGTGTTGTTTAAAGTTTGCCACAAGCCACCTGGGAGACACACCAAACATGTGGAAGAAGGTGCTCTGGTCAGATGAAACCAAAATGGAACTTTTTGGCAACAATGCAAAACGTTATGTTTGGCATAAAAGCAACACATAGCTCATCACCCTGAACACACCATCCCCACTGTCAAACATGGTGGTGGCAGCATCATGGTTTGGGCCTGCTTTTCTTCAGCAAGGACAGGGAAGATGGTTAAAATTGATGGGAAGATGGATGGAGAGACAAGGCAAGAAGGGCATTCTATGCCATCAAAAGAAACATAAATTTCAACATACCAATTAGGATTTGGCTAAAAATACTTGAATCAGTCATAGAGCCCATTGCCCTTTATGGTTGTGAGGTCTGGGGTCCGCTCACCAACCAAGGCTTCACAAAATGGGACAAACACCAAATTGAGACTCTGCACGCAGAATTCTGCAAAAATATCCTCTGTGTACAATGTAGAACACCAAATAATGCATGCAGATCAGAATTAGTTCGATACCCACTAATTATCAAAATCCAGAAAAGAGCGCGATTCACAAACCTTCCATAACAAAGCCATCACCTACAGAGAGATGAACCTGGAGAAGAGTCCCCTAAGCAAGCTGGTCCTGGGGCTCTGTTCACAAACACAAACACACACTACAGAGCCCCAGGACAGCAGCACAATTAGACCCAACCAAATCATGAGAAAACAAAAAGATAACTACTTAACACATTGGAAAGAATTAACAAAAAAACAGAGCAAACTAGAATGCTATTTGGCCCTACACAGAGAGTACACAGCGGCAGAATACCTGACCACTGTGACTGACCCAAAATTAAGGAAAGCCTTGACTATGTACAGACTCAGTGAGCATAGCCTTGCTATTGAGAAAGGCCGCCGTAGGCAGACATGGCTCTCAAGAGAAGACAGGCTATGTGCTCACTGCCCACAAAATGAGGTGGAAACTGAGCTGCACTTCCTAACCTCCTGCCCAATGTATGACCATATTAGAGAGACATATTTCCCTCAGATTACACAGATCCACAAAGAATTCGAAAACAAATCCAATTTTGAAAAACTCCCATATCTACTGGGTGAAATTCCACAGTGTGCCATCACAGCAGCAAGATTTGTGACCTGTTGCCACGAGAAAAGGGCAACCAGTGAAGAACAAACACCATTGTAAATACAACCCATATTTATGCTTATTTATTTTATCTTGTGTCCTTTAACCATTTGTACATTGTTAAAACACTGTATATATATATATATATAATATGACATTTGTAATGTCTTTACTGTTTTGAAACTTCTGTATGTGTAATGTTTACTGTTAATTTTTGTTGTTTTTCACGTTATATATTCACTTTGTATGTTGTCTACCTCACTTGCTTTGGCAATGTTAACACATGTTTCCCATGCCAATAAAGCCCTTGAATTGAATTGGAGCCAAATACAGGACCATTCTGGAAGAAAACCTGATGGAGTCTGCAAAAGACCTGAGACTGGGACGGAGATTTGTCTTCCAACAAGACAATGATCCAAAACATAAAGCAAAATCTACAATGGAATGGTTCAAAAATAAACATATCCAGGTGTTAGAATGGCCAAGTCAAAGTCCAGACCTGAATCCAATCGAGAATCTGTGGAAAGAACTGAAAACTGCTGTTCACAAATGCTCTCCATCCAACCTCACTGAGCTCGAGCTGTTTTGCAAGGAGGAATGGGAAAAAAAATTCAGTCTCTCGATGTGCAAAACTGATAGAGACATACCCCAAGCGACTTACAGCTGTAATCGCAGCAAAAGGTGGCGCTACAAAGTATTAACTTAAGGGGGCTGAATAATTTTGCATGCCCAATTTTTCAGTTTTGGATTTGTTAAAAAAGTTTGAAATATCCAATAAATGTCATTCCACTTCATGATTGTGTCCCACTTGTTGTTGATTCTTCACAAAAAAATACAGTTTTATATCTTTATGTTTGAAGCCTGAAATGTGGCAAAAGGTCGCAAAGTTCAAGGGGGCCGAATACTTTCGCAAGGCACTGTACGTATTGAGGTCTGTTTCTAGTTAGATCAGATTACATACGTATTGAGATCCGTTTCTAGTTAGATCTGATTACATACGTATTGAGGTTATATTATGTATTTGACTTCTCAGAGTTTCTTTGTAACCCAGTTATAATACAATACAATGTTTTGCTTTTCTATATTCTATAACCCAGTTATGATCCCTTCTCCCACAAACACCCCCCCGACTCCCTTCTCCCACAAGCACCCCCCAACCCCCTTCTCCCACAAACACCTCCAGACCCCCCCGACCCCCTTCTCCCACAAACACCCCCCCCACCCCCTTCTCCCACAAACACCCCCCTCCAACCCCCTTCTCCCACAAACACCCCCCCCACCCACTTCTCCCATAAACACCCCCCCCTTCTCCCAACCCCCTTCTCCCACAAACACCCCCCGACCCCCTTCTCCCACAAACAGCCCCCGACCCCCTTCTCCCACAAACACCCCCCCCACCCCCTTCTCCCACAAACACCCCCCCTCCCACACCCCTTCTTCCCCACAAACACCCCCTGACCCCCTTCCCCCACAAACACCCCCGACCCCCGACCCCCTTCTCCAACAAACACCCCTGACCCCCACAAACACCCCCCAAACACCCCCTTCTCCCACAAACACCCCCCCCCCCCTTCTCCCACAAACACACCCCCCCCTTCTCCCACAAACACCCCCCCCCCTTCTCCCACAAACACCCCCGACCCCCTTCTCCCACAAACACCCCCCCGACCCCCTTCTCCCACAAACACCCCCCCGACCCCTTCTCCCACAAACACCCCCCCCCCTTCTCCCATAAACACCCCCCCGACCCCCTCTCCCACAAACTCCCACAAACACACCCCCGACCCCCTTCTCCCACAAACACCCCCCGACCCCCTTCTCCCACAAACACCCCCCCCCCTTCTCCCACACCCCCTTCTCCCACAAACACCCCCCGACCCCCTTCTCCCACAAACACCCCCCCCATAAACACCCCGACCCCCTTCTCCCACAAACACCCCCCCCCCTTCTCCCACCCCCTTCTCCCATAAACACCCCCCCGACCCCTTCTCCCACAAACACCCCGACCCCCTTCCCCACAAACACCCCCCCCCCCCCCCAAACACCCCCTTCTCCACGACCCCCTTCTCCAACAAACACCCCTGACCCCCCCACAAACACCCCCCGACCCCCTTCTCCCACAAACACCCCCCCCACAAACACCCCCTTCTCCCACAAACACCCCCCCGACCCCCTTCTCCCACAAACACCCCCCGACCCTATTCTCCCACAAACACCCCCCCGACCCCCTTCTCCCACAAACACCCCCCGACCCTCTTCTCCCACAAACACACCCCGACCCCCCCCCTCTCCCACAAACACCCCCGACCCCCTTCTCCCACAAACACCCCCCGACCCCCTTCTCCCACAAACACATCCCCGACCCCCTTCTCCCACAAACCCCCCCCCTTCCCCGACCCCCTTCTCCCACAAACACCCCCGACCCCCTTCTCCCATAAACACCCCCCCTCCCACCCCCTTCTCCCACAAACACCCCCTTGACCCCCTTCTCCCACAAACACCCCCACGACCCCCTTCTCCCATAAACACCCCCCCCACAAACACCCCCGACTCCCTTCTCCCACAAACACCTCCCCGACCCCCTTCTCCCACAAACACCCCCCCACACCCCCTTCTCGCACAAACACCCCCGACCCCCTTCTCCCACAAACACCCCCCACAACCCCCTTCTCCCATAAACACCCCCCCCCCTTCTCCCACCCCCTTCTCCCACAAACCTCCCCCACCCCCCTTCTCCCACAAACACCCCCCCAACCCCCTTCTCCCACAAACACCAAACACACAGCAGAGATGTAGTACTACTGTTACTGACTTTGACATAGGTGCGTTCCGTCTCCACCAGCTCACAGATTACTTTCCGTAGCTTGTCGGCGTCGGAGAGCTGGCGGCTGGCGGTGCCGGTGGCAGGGGGACGGAAGGGCGAGTCCAGGCTGGGGGATGAGGAGGTCGTGGCACACTCAGACGGATTCATATCATGGAGACTGCGGCAGAATGCTGCGACCTGCTCTGTACTCTACAGAGAGAGGTAGAGAGAGAGAGAGAGGGCAAGAGAGAGGCAGGGAGAGAAAGAAATAGGGAGAGGTAGAGAGAGAGATAGAGAGATGGATGGTGGATGGATGGAGAGGAGCGAGAACGAGGGAGAGAGACAGACAGAGTGAGAGACAGATGAGAGATGAGAGAGATCGAGGGAGGGACAGAGGGTGATAAGAGGGAGAGAGAGAGAGAGAGAGAGAAGAGAGGGTGGGATGAGAGATGTAGAGAGAGAGCGGAAGAAGGATGAGAGGAGAGATGTAGAGAGAGAGGAATCGAGAGAGAGGGAGAGAGATAGAGAGAGGAAGAGGAGGGATGGATGGAGAGGTAGAGAGAGAGGAATCGAGAGGAGAGAGGGGTAGGTGAGAGAGAGAGAGTGGGATGAGAGATGTAGAGAGAGCGGAAGATGAGGGATAGATGGAGAGGAGGTAGAGAGAGAGGAATCGAGAGGAGAGAGAGAGAGAGAGAGAGAGAGAGAGAGAGAGAGGGTGGGATGAGAGGAGATGAGAGGAGAGATGTAGAGAGAGAGAGCGGAAGAGGAGGGATGGAGAGGTAGAGAGAGAGGAATCGAGAGGAGAAGAGAGAAAGGTATGAGAGGTAGAGAGAGATGGTGGATGGATGGAGAGGAGCAAGAATGAGAGATGAGAGAGACAGACGGAGTGAGAGACAGATGAGAGGAGAGAGATGAGAGATCGAGAGAGAGATAGAGATCGAGAGAGAGAGAGGGAAGAAAGAAGTAGAGAGAGGGATGGAGAGGAGAGAGGGAAGTGAGAGGAGAGAATTTTTAATTGGCAATAAAACACAGATTTCTGTCCTCAGGGCCATGGGGTTAGGACAGGGATGCAGCTTAACGCCCGCCCGCGAGCTGACAAGGTACAAATCTGTCGTTCTGCCCCTGAACAGGCAGTTAACCCCACTGTTCCTAGACCAGTTAACCCCACTGTTCCTAGACCAGTTAACCCACTGTTCCTAGGCCGTCATTGAAAATAAGAATTTGTTCTTAACTGACTTGCCTAGTTAAATAAAGGTAAAAAATAGCTGTGAAAGATCTAAAGAGTCAAGGCAAGATGGGCCTTCTATGCCATCAAAAGGAACATAAAATTTAACATCCCAATTACGATCTAGTAAAAAAAAAAAATACTTGAATCAGTTGTTGAACCCATTGCCCTTTATGGTTGTGAGGTGTGGAACCCCAGGGGCTCTGTTCACAAACAGACACCACAGAACCCCGGGGTCTCTGTTCACAAACAGACACCACAGAACCCCGGGGTCTCTGTTCACAAACAGACACCACAGAACCCCGGGGGCTCTGTTCATAAACAGACACCACAGAACCCCGGGGGCTCTGTTCATAAACAGACACCACAGAACCCCGGGTGCTCTGTTCACAAACAGACACCACAGAACCCCAGGGGCTCTGTTCACAAACAGACACCACAGAACCCCGGGTGCTCTGTTCACAAACAGACACCACAGAACCCCGGGTGCTCTGTTCACAAACAGACACCACAGAACCCCGGGTGCTCTGATCACAACCAGACACCACAGAACCCCGGGGGCTCTGTTCATAAACAGACACCACAGAACCCCAGGGGCTCTGTTCACAAACAGACACCACAGGACAGCAACACAATTACACTCAACCACATCACGGGAAAGCAGAAAGATAACTATTTGACACACTGGAAAGAATCAACCAAAAAAACAGAGCATATTGGAGTGATATCTGTCCCTAAACAGAGAGTACACAGTGGCAAAATACCTGACCACTGTGACTGACTTCCGTGAGCATAGCCCTGCCATAGCAAACAGGCAGACCTGGCTCTCAAGAGAACACAGGCTATATGCACACTGCCCACAAAAATGAGGTGGAAACTGAGCTACACTTCCTCACCTCCTGCCAAATGTATGACCCCATTATTTCCCACAGATCACACAGACCCACAAAGAATATCAAAACAAACGGACGAGAGGAGGGGAGAGGTGAGAGGCAGGATTGGAGAAAGGACAGGAGAGGGAGAAGAGGCGTGGGAGAATGGATCATTTGAACTTCTGTCTATTTTTGGCCTGTCATAACAGTCAGTCTCCTTCTCCTTCTCTCTTTCTGTCGCATCTCTTTTGATGTATTGATCTCTCTCTTCCCCTGTGTCTTCCTCCTACTGATGGCTGATGTATTGATCTCTCTCTCTTCCCCTGTGTCTTCCTCCTACTGATGGCTGATGTATTGATCTCTCTTTCCCCTGTGTCTTCCTCCTACTGATGGCTGATGTATTGATCTCTCTTTTCCCCTGTGTCTTCCTCCTACTGATGGCTGATGTATTGATCTATCTCCTCCCCTGTGTCTTCCTCCTACTGATGGCTGATGTATTGATCTCTCTCCTCCCCTGTGTCTTCCTCCTACTGATGGCTCTTCCCCTGTGTCTTCCTCCTACTGATGGCTGATGTATTGATCTCTCTCTTTCCCTGTGTCTTCCTCCTACTGATGGCTGATGTATTGATCTCTCTTTTCCCCTGTGTCTTCCTCCTACTGATGGCTGATGTATTGATCTCTCTCCTCCCCTGTGTCTTCCTCCTACTGATGGCTGATGTATTGATCTCTCTCTTCCCCTGTGTCTTCCTCCTACTGATGGCTGATGTATTGATCTCTCTCTTTACCCTGTGTCTTCCTCCTACTGATGGCTGATGTATTGATCTCTGTTTTCCCCTGTCTTCCTCCTACTGATGGCTGATGTATTGATCTCTTCCCCTGTGTCTTCCTCCTACTGATGGCTGATGTATTGATCTCTTCCCCTGCGTCTTCCTCCTACTGATGGCTGATGTATTGATCTCTCTCCTCCCCTGTGTCTTCCTCCTACTGATGGCTGATGTATTGATCTCTCTCTTCCCCTGTGTCTTCCTCCTACTGATGGCTGATGTATTGATCTCTCTTTTCCCCTGTGTCTTCCTCCTACTGATGGCTGATGTATTGATCTCTTCCCCTGTGTCTTCCTCCTACTGATGGCTGATGTATTGATCTCTCTCCTCCCCTGTGTCTTCCTCCTACTGATGCTGATGTATTGATCTCTCTCTTCCCCTGCGTCTTCCTCCTACTGATGCTGATGTATTGATCTCTTCCCCCCTGCGTCTTCCTCCTACTGATGGCTGATGTATTGATCTCTTCCCCTGTGTCTTCCTCCTACTGATGGCTGATGTATTGATCTCTCTCTTCCCCTGTGTCTTCCTCCTACTGATGGCTGATGTATTGATCTCTCTCTTCCCCTGTGTCTTCCTCCTACTGATGGCTGATGTATTGATCTCTTCCCCTGTGTCTTCCTCCTACTGATGGCTGATGTATTGATCTCTCTCTTCCCCTGTGTCTTCCTCCTACTGATGGCTGATGTATTGATCTCTCTCCTCCCCTGTGTCTTCCTCCTACTGATGGCTGATGTATTGATCTCTCTCCTCCCCTGTGTCTTCCTCCTACTGATAGCTGATGTATTGATCACTCTCTTCCCCTGTGTCTTCCTCCTACTGATGGCTGATGTATTGATCTCTCTCTTCCCCTGTGTCTTCCTCCTACTGATGGCTGATGTATTGATCTCTGTTTTCCCCTGTGTCTTCCTCCTACTGATGGCCTCCCCTGTGTCTTCCTCCTACTGATGGCTGATGTATTGATCTCTCACTTCCCCTGCGTCTTCCTCCTACTGATGCTGATGTATTGATCTCTTCCCCTGCGTCTTCCTCCTACTGATGGCTGATGTATTGATCTCTCTCTTCCCCTGTGTCTTCCTCCTACTGATGGCTGATGTATTGATCTCTCTCCTCCCCTGTGTCTTCCTCCTACTGATGGCTGATGTATTGATCTCCTCCCCTGTGTCTTCCTCCTACTGATGGCTGATGTATTGATCTCTCTCCTCCCCTGTGTTTTCCTGATTGTTGGTGTATTGATCTCTTCAGATCATCAAAACCAAAACAATACATACGGCATGTTGCCTAGGAAAGTGTTGATGTGCATTGTTGGGATATCTTCACTTAGGGCAGAAATAGACGGGTTGGTTGTTAAGCAACAAAACTGGCGAGTTCTCAACTATGGGGCAAAACAGACGGGGCTGGCTTAGATCGTTGACACTATGGGCCAAAACAGACGGGGCTGGCTTAGATCGTTGACACTACGGGCCAAAACAGACGGGGCTGGCTTAGATCGTTGACACTACAGGGCAAAACAGACGGGGCTGGCTTAGATCGTTGACACTATGGGCCAAAACAGACGGGGCTGGCTTAGATCGTTGACACTACGGGCCAAAACAGACGGGGCTGGCTTAGATCGTTGACACTACGGGCCAAAACAGACGGGGCTGGCTTAGATCGTTGACACTACAGGGCAAAACAGACGGGGCTGGCTTAGATCGTTGACACTACAGGGCAAAACAGACGGGGCTGGCTTAGATCGTTGACACTACGGGGCAAAACAGACGGGGCTGGCTTAGATCGTTGACACTACGGGGCAAAACAGACAGGGCTGGCTTAGATCGTTGACACTACGTGGCAAAACAGACGGGGCTGGCTTAGATCGTTGACACTACGGGACAAAACAGACAGGGCTGGCTTAGATCGTTGACACTACGTGGCAAAACAGACGGGGCTGGCTTAGATCGTTGACACTACGGGACAAAACAGACAGGGCTGGCTTAGATCGTTGACACTACGGGCCAAAACAGACGGGGCTGGCTTAGATCGTTGACACTACGTGGCAAAACAGACGGGGCTGGCTTAGATCGTTGACACTACGGGACAAAACAGACAGGGCTGGCTTAGATCGTTGACACTACGGGCCAAAACAGACGGGGCTGGCTTAGATCGTTGACAACATGTCAATATACTTAGTCTCCAATGTTAATAGAAAACATTTTCAAAATGAGCACTTGTCTCTCAAATACATTGTTACAGTTGTTGGTTAGCTCGCTATCACATTTTTTGCCATAGACCTGACATCAGTCAAAACACCTCAAAACAAGACAACAAGAACCAGAACAATCTAGCTGAAACAAGTCATCTAAGATTCCTCACATGCAGCTTCTTGTCATTGTTGCTAGGTAACCCCCCCCCCCCACCAAATACACATATACATATCACGCCTTGTTACTGTTACCAAGCCCACCAAGGCCCTGATTGGTGAACCACATCACGCCTTGTTACTGTTACCAAGCCCATCAAAGCTCTGATTGGTGAACCACATCACACCTTGTTACTGTTACCAAGCCCATCAAGGCCCTGATTGGTGAACCACATCACGCCTGGTTACTGTTACCAGGCCCATCAAGATCCTGATTGGTGAACCACATCACGCCTTCTTACTGTTACCAGGCCCATCAAGGCCCTGATTGGTGAACCACATCACGCCTGGTTACTGTTACCAGGCCCATCAAGATCCTGATTGGTGAACCACATCACGCCTGGTTACTGTTACCAGGCCCATCAAGGCCCTGATTGGTGAACCACTGATCCAGTACGAGCTCTTTTTGTTTGCCGGCAAGATCAGGGACACTCACACATACACAGTGCTTTTAGCACTTTATATTTGACATACACAGTAATTATGATTCAATAGGTCCTCACCTGGGATTTGAACTCACGACCTCGTGATTAAAGGCATTCAGACCTTCCTGCTACACGCCACTGTGTCAGTTTAAGTTAATTTAACTATTCTCTCATCATTTGATTTGATTGGCTAATTTCACCAATTTAAGGGCTTTCTGTTTACATTTTTTACTGTTGGTGGACCACGTTACCTTGTTTTAATGATACTGTTGGAGGACCATGTTACCTTGTTTTAATGATACTGTTGGAGGACCATGTTACCTTGTTTTAATGATACTGCTGGAGGACTATGTTACCTTGTTTTAATGATACTGTTGGTGGACCACGTTACCTTGTTTTAATGATACTGTTGGTGGACCACGTTACCTTGTTTTAATGATACTGTTGGTATACCACGTTACCTTGTTTTAATGATACTGTTGGAGGACCACGTTACCTTGTTTTAATGATACTGTTGGAGGACCACGTTACCTTGTTTTAATGATACTGTTGGAGGACCACGTTACCTTGTTTTAATGATACTGTTGGTGGACCACGTTACCTTGTTTTAATGATACTGTTGGAGGACCACGTTACCTTGTTTTAATGATACTGTTGGTGGACCACGTTACCTTGTTTTAATGATACTGTTGGTGGACCACGTTACCTTGTTTTAATGATACTGTTGGTATACCACGTTACCTTGTTTTAATGATACTGCTGGAGGACTATGTTACCTTGTTTTAATGATACTGTTGGAGGACCACGTTACCTTGTTTTAATGATGCTACTGAGATTTACTTCAAAGTGCATTTACCCTATTGCTTACAGCTATTGATGCATTTCAGATCTACACAAGTGCCTAGGGAGGAGGGATTAGAGTTTATTCAGGACAGGACCTAACTGTACTGGGGAGGAGGGGGTAGGGTGTCCTCTGGACAGGGCCTAACTATACTGGGGAGGAGGGGTTAGGGTGTTCCTCTGGACAGGGCCTAACTTTACTGGCCCAATAAGCACATGTCCTAGAGATATCCCTTATTGGAACTGTGGTTCGGGTGTTGGTGATTGATGCTGGTGTCCTGGGTTTGAGACGCCGGCTAGGAAAATCCCTCTAATCTCACATTCTTATCAATACACTGTATGTTATTAATGTCATTACTTGGCAACAGTTACAACACAACTATCTGATCCAATTCAAAATAGTTTCTCATTGAAAGATGGGGGGCAAGAAAAAAAAAAATCGGTAGAATTCTAGAGAGAGAGTTCTCTTTGAGACGCTCAGCTCTCGTCTTCCTGAAATCCACACCGCATATACCATGTAGAAGCAACACGCGTCTCTGATTAGGAGTGACGTCACACAACTTCAAATTGAGAATTTATGTGACTAAACTGAATAAAAAGAAGAAACTATACTATGAAAGAAAGATAAATTATATAAAAATGACAGTAAAAAGCTTTGGAGCACCTTAAGTTTTGGCAAAAATGGCAAACTCAGTCATTCATTGACTCAAATGGCTCATTCATCACAAAACCCACTGATACTTTGATGATTTTTTCATTGGCAAGATTAGCAAACTTAGGCATGACATGCCAGCAACTTGGATGGAAAATTGCGGACGATAATGCCACTCCTATTTGCCGTATCTTCAATTTAAACCCACTAGAATGTGTGTGCCCCCAGGCTTGAAAGGAAGCTAAAGTCATTCTTCTACCCAAGAACAGTAAACCCCACTTTACTGGCTCAAATAGCCGTCCAATCAGCCTGTCGCCAACCCTTAGTAAACTTTTGGAAAAAATTGTGTTTGACCAAATACAATGCTATTTTACAGTAAACAAATTGACAGACTTTCAGCACGCTTATAGGGAAGGAAAATAAATAAGCACAGCACTTACACAAATGACTGATGATTGGCTGAGAGAAATTGATGATGAAAAGATTGTGGGGGGCTGTTTTGTTAGACTTCAGTGCAGCTTTTGACATCATTGATCATAGGTCTGCTGCTGGAAAAACGTGTGCGTTATGGCTTTACACCCTCTGCTATAATTTGGATAAAGAGTTACCTGTCTAACAGAACACAGACGTGTTCTTTAATGGAAGCCTCTCCAACATAATCCAGGTAGAATCAGGAGTTCCCCAGGGCAGCTGTCTAGGCCCCTTATTTTTTTCAATCTTTACTAATGACATGCCACCGATCTTGAGTAAAGCCAGTGTGTCTATGTATGCAGATGACTCAACGCTATACACGTCAGCTACTACAGCGAGTGAAATGACTGCAACACTTAACAAAGAGCTGCAGTTAGTTTCAGAATGGGTGGCAAGGAATAAGTTAGTCCTAAACATTTCAAAAACTAAAAGAATTGGGACTAATCATTCATTCAAGTAGGTCTGGGCATGGGTGATGTGGATGTTTGTGTGATGTTTGCAGCTGGCTTCCGGGTTGGAGGCGCGCCATGTTAAGAAGCAGTGCGGCTTAGTTGGGTTGTGTTTCGGAGGATGCATGGCTCTCGACCTTCGTCTCTCCCGAGCCTGTACGCGAGTTGTAGCGATGAGACAAGATAGTCACTACTAACAATTGGATACCACGAAATTGGGGAGAAAAAGGGGGGTAATTTTTATTTTTATAAATAAAATTGTATAAAAAAAGATGTGTATAACAAAAAAGCTCACAGAATGAGTGTATGACAGATTGGAGAGCTTCGCTAGCTGACAGTGCTTAGGGACTGTGGTGACAAATTGGAGAGCTTTGCTAGCTGACAGTGCGGAGGAGTCACAGTTTCAGCTCACAGAATGACTGTATGACAGATTGGAGAGCTTCGCTAGCTGACAGTGCTTAGGGACTGTGGTGACAGATTGGAGAGCTTCGCTAGCTGACAGCGCTGACTCACAGCTTCCTGTAATGTACCCAAGCAGCCTAGAGAAGTATGTGCATCCCAAAATGGCGCCCTATTCCCGCTATAGTGCACTACTTTAGACCAGGACCCATAGTGCACTATATAGTGGATAGGGTGCCATTTGGGAAGCAGCTAAGGTGTGAATCACAGCGATTAAAAGCATCAGGAATCACACACCCTCACCACATCAGGTAGCCTTAAGTTAGAGACAACAGTCTCACACAGCGTAATATACAGCATAGTCCCACCAACAAGAAAATCACAGTTGATGGTATGAACCAATAAAAGAACAAACACACGACAAACACTGAAGAAACATCTTTAGTTAAGTAAAGAGGAAGTAGATGTAGCTAGATATTTTAGAGAGCAGGCTCACCAGATGCAGCATGTCAGAGATGGACTCTGAGGAGCGCTTGCTCCTCTTCAGGGCAGACATGGGAGGCTGGCGGACAGAAAAGACGACAGACAGATGGAGAGACGGAGGAGGAGGAGAGCACAGTCAGACAGACGGAAAGAAAGAAGATTCCAGAGCGGAGGAGAGGACCGTCGGTCAGTCAAAGCCTCAGTCAGCGGAAGAAGGGAAGAGTCCAATATAAAGGAGAGCTCTCTCTCTCTCCTCTCTCTCTCTCCTCTCTCTCTCCACCCCAAGGGGCTTTATTAGCATGGGAAACATATGTTAACATTGCAAAAGCAAGTGAGGTAGATAATATACAAAAGTGAAATAAACAAAAATGAACAGTAAGCATTACACTCACAGAAGTTCCAAAACAATAAAGACATTACAAATGTCATATTATGTATATTCACAGTGTTGTAACAATGTACAAATGGTTAAAGTACAAAAGGGAAAATAAATAAGCATAAATATGGGTTGTATTTACAATGGTGTTTGTTCTTCACTGGTTGCCCTTTTCTCGTGGCAACAGGTCACAAATCTTGCTGCTGTGATGGCACACTGTGGAATTTCACCCAGTAGATATGGGAGGTTATCAAAATTGGGTTTGTTTTCGAATTCTTTACGTTTACTATGTTACTTCCAATCTAGGAGACCGAGCTGGCACATGGAATGTAGCGTTGTTTTACCCAGCCTGATGTACCGAATACTTTTTACGTTTGCAAGGCAACTTCATGGCAACTTCAGAAAAAGTAACTTGACACTGTGTTGAACAGTCAGCACAATTTTGAATTATAACAAAATGACAACACAGCAGACGAAAAACCTTACTCCAGAGCTGGAATATTGTTGTACAGCGGTGCTGTCAGTCGACTCTGATAAGTTGATGCTAGCACGCACAACTGGGGTACTGTTTTACATGTGCGTTTGGGGTTCAACCATTTTACTATATGCGGTTCATAACTAGCTTACTGTTTCTTTAAACAAAACCATTTGTTTTCTTGGCTACGGGTTTGTGTGGTCTTGGTTGTTCTTCATGTAGTGTAGCTAATTGCAGGTGTTTGTCCTGTCTGAAATCCTGACTACCTCATATTACTGCTTGGTCAGTGCAACGAAGAAGAAGAAGACAACATGTGTAGCGTGACAATTTCCCAAAAATATGGTGGTTTAAACTTAACAAACTAGTTATGTTTTGTATAATCTATTGTGGTGCATGAACTGGCCCATACACGTTAGCTAAACGTTACAATCTTACGATGGCTAAGGTTACTTAACTAGCTAAAATGAATTGGCTATCATAGCAGCCTTGGATGTTTATTTGTGGACATTTTGTTTGTGCTCTGTCTACACGCAAGTGTCTAGATCAGCAGTTTACACATGACGACTTCAGCCTTACGTGAAAAACCTTCCTTGGTAAAAATATAGCTAGCCATCTTTCCTCACTTGTTGGATAACTAACTAGCTAATCAAAACCACATTAATTGGCTAGCTACCTTTTATTTGCCTGTTCCGTTAGCTAAATATTTTTTCAGTTGATATTTAGCTAGCTGCTAGCAGAGGCTAGTTGCTGGACTTTGTACAAGCTAACATTAGCTATATAACCTAGCAAATCAAAATGTCTGTTTGTATTCATTAATTAACCTCAGCTTGAACACCACCATATAGCTAGCTAAATACAGTAGTCTAGGTTTGTATTTATTGATTTAACCTCAGCTTGAACACCACCATATAGCTAGCTAAATACAGTAGTCTAGGTTTGTATTTATTGATTTAACCTCAGCTTGAACACCACCATATAGCTAGCTAAATACAGTAGTCTAGGTTTTTTCCATACACTTCTCATGACTGGCAGCACGGTGCAACCAGAACTCAGAGCTTCAGCTAAAAAAATATATTATTGTCAGAAATGCTACAAAAACGTTAGCATATTGTTGACTGAAATGTGTACACGCGAGAGCAATAAATGATACATTTAATATAAACCGACGCTACAAACTTAGTCAATCCTGCATTTTTTAAAAGTCCATAAAGGTCACTTTATGGTCGCTACAGTCACATTGTAAGTCCGACGTCTAGAATTTAAGCTAGGTAGGCGCAAGAAATACTATTAAAAATCAATTGCTAACCACCTTGTTAAAAAAAAATCTGGTACGTGGTTCTCAGTAACGGCCCGGATGGCTCATGACAAGAGGCGGATTGTGTTGTGTACATTTTTTTTTTTAATTTGACCTTTTATTTAACTAGGCAAGTCAGTTAAGAACAAATTCTTATTTTCAATGATGGCTTAGGAACAGTGGGTTAACTGCCTTGTTCAAGGGGCAGAACGACAGATTTGTACCTTGTCAGCTCGGGGGTTTGAACTTGCAACCTTCCGGTTACTAGTCCAAACGCTCTAACCACTAGGCTATCATGTTGATTTAACTTTTTCTTATCGAGATTGGTGTCATTATGGCTTAGATTTGATGGTAAGGAGATTTGAATTTAATACTGAGCTTCAATCAATGCCTATAATAGACACAATCATTTCTCCACATGGCTTCAGAGAGCTAAATCAGGGGGCAATCATTTCTCCACATGGCTTCAGAGAGCTAAATAAGGGGGCAATCATTTCTCCACATGGCTTCAGAGAGCTAAATCAGGGGGCAATCATTTCTCCACATGGCTTCAGAGATAATCAGGGGGCAATAATTTCTCCATATGGCTTCAGAGAGCTAAATCAGGGGGCAATCATTTCTCCACATGGCTTCAGAGAGCTAAATCAGGAGGCAATCATTTCTCCACATGGCTTCAGAGAGCTAAATCAGGAGACAATAATTTCTCCACATGGCTTCAGAGAGCTAATCAGGGGGCAATCATTTCTCCACATGGCTTCAGAGAGATAATCAGGAGACAATCATTTCTCCACATGGCTTCAGAGAGCTAAATCAGGAGACAATCATTTCTCCACATGGCTTCAGAGAGCTAAATCAGGGGGCAATCATTTCTCCACATGGCTTCAGAGATAATCAGGGGGCAATAATTTCTCCATATGGCTTCAGAGAGCTAAATCAGGGGCAATCATTTCTCCACATGGCTTCAGAGATAATCAGGGGGCAATAATTTCTCCATATGGCTTCAGAGAGCTAAATCAGGGGGCAATCATTTCTCCACATGGCTTCAGAGATAATCAGGGGCAATAATTTCTCCATATGGCTTCAGAGAGCTAAATCAGGGGGCAATCATTTCTCCACATGGCTTCAGAGAGCTAATCAGGGGAGTTGTCTTGAGGTGAGGCCAGGGTTGTCTAAGTGACAAATAGAACCCTATTCCCTATGTAGTGCACTACCTTCAGAGGGGGTGGGGGGCGAGAGAGAGAGAAAAGACAGAAGAACTGCAGTGAAAATATTGACTAATGAGAGGAAGTATGAACTACAGCAGGTGTCAGACACTAGACGTTCAGGTGGAGATGTCATATAAACGTCAGCCATGAAACCAAGCTTGAAGTATACTCTGACTGAAAACCACCTCAAATGTAGCTACATACCACAGCTGTTGCATTCTAATTATCCTAGCCTAGCCTGCACCCATATGTTTCTGTGTAAACTGACCCTGCCATTTTATGCTATGCAGCTACAATGCTATCAGCTCCTCCTGGGGAAAAGTTCCAAATGGCACCCTATTCCCTACATGGCCCACTTATTTATAGTCTGTTTGCATTGTCTGTCCATTTATTAGGAAGTTATTCTACTGAATTTATAACAAACACTGCCTCCGTTAAACAATCTTAAACACCATTCATAATTCATAATCAAGCATTTAGAATACAGACTAATCAAAGGGGCACCCATCTCTCTCTCTCTCCCCCCTCAAACCAAATCCCATCCCTCCATTCCTGGTCCACAGAGGTTTTCATCCAACTATGTAGCCAAAGCTGACATATCAACAAGCTGTTGAACAGCTAAAGTAACTAGACGTGATGACGAAGATCTAATCATTTTCAAAGCTTTGAAAATACACCCCCCCCCCTCCCCCAAAATTGTCTGTAAGGATTTTCTGCATCCTATGTAAAAGGAAAAATTGGGTCACGGACGAGAGTCCAAATCATGCACATTAGGAGGAGGGATAAGAAGAAACTGTATGTCTGTATCACTTTATTCTCCAGCCAAGAGTGAATGAGTTGGTGGCAGATGGTGCAGAATATGGTGCAGAGAGGGGACGTCGCCTGATTAGAGACGGTGCAGAGAGGGGACGTCACCAGATTACAGACGGTGCAGAGAGGGTACGTCGCCAGATTACAGATGGTGCAGAGAGGGGACGTTGCTAGATTACAGGCGGTGCAGATAGGAGACGTCGCCAGATTACAGACGGTGCAGATAGGGCAGATAGGGGCGTCGCCAGATTACAGACGGTGCAGAATATGGTGCAGAGAGGGGACGTCGCTAGATTACAGACGGTGCAGAGAGGGGACGTTGCCAGAATACAGACGGTGAAGAGAGGGGACGTCGCTAGATTACAGACGGTGCAGAGAGGTGACGTCGCCAGATTACAGACGGTGCAGAGAGGGGACGTCGCCAGATTACAGACGGTGCAGAGAGGGGACGTCGCCAGATTACAGACGGTGCAGAATATGGCGCAGAGAGGAGACGTCGCTAGATTACAGACGGTGCAGAGAGGGGACGTCGCCAGATTACAGACTGTGCAGAATATGGTGCAGAGAGGGGACGTCTCTAGATTACAGACGGTGCAGAGAGGGGACGTCGCCAGATTACAGACGGTGCAGAATATGGTGCAGAGAGGGGACGTCTCTAGATTGCAGATGGTGCAGAGAGGGGACGTCGCTAGATTACAGACAATGTAGAATACGGTGCAGAGAGGTGACGTCTCTAGATTACAGACGGTGCAGAGAGGGGACGTCTCTAGATTACAGACGGTGCAGAGAGGGGAACGTCTCTAGATTACAGACAGTGAAGCACAGATGTTCAGTGAAGCACAGAGACGAACCACTGGTGATCCACACTGTCAACATAATCACATCAATGTTTGTTGTCATTTGTATCACTGGTTCATTATTATGCACTTTGTATTTGCTGCAATTTGGTGACGCAGGGCTCCCTCGGAAAAGAGACGTTGGGTCTCAATGGGACGTCCCTGCTTGAATAGAGGTGAAATAGGAAGGAGAAGAGAACCTTTACCTTTCTGCATTGGTCTGCCTCGCTGAAGATCTCAGAGTCGTCATCCAGGCTGTCTCCAGAACTATCGAGCATCAGGCCAACCCCGTCATCCAGAATCTCCTCTGGAACATGAAGTATATAAACACCACATCAACAATACAAACATCAACAACAATACAAACATCAACAATACAAACATCAACAATGCAAACATCAAATACAATACAAACAAACAAATACAAACATCAACAATAAACAACACAAACATCAACAATAAACAACACAAACATCAACAACACAAACATCAACAACACAAACATCAACAATACAAACATCAACAATACAAACATCAACTATACAAACATCAACTATACAAACATCAACAGCATAGACAGACTATGGTGAGCAGCTGTCCTGCTAGCATATCAATATTACCAGGTTCCCAAATATTCCCTAACAGGTCAGTATAGAGGACTACTGTAACTCACCCTGGTTCACGTCAGTATAGAGGACTACTGTAACTCACCCTGGTTCACGTCAGTATAGAGGTCTACTGTAACTCACCCTGGTTCACGTCAGTATAGAGGACTACTGTAACTCACCCTGGTTCACGTCAGTATAGAGGTCTACTGTAACTCACCCTGGTTCACGTCAGTATAGAGGACTACTGTAACTCACCCTGGTTCACGTCAGTATAGAGGACTACTGTAACTCACCCTGGTTCACGTCAGTATGGAGGACTACTGTAACTCACCCTGGTTCATAGAGAAGATGTCAGTATAGAGGACTACTGTAACTCACCCTGGTTCATAGAGAAGATGTCAGTATAGAGGACTACTGTAACTCACCCTGGTTCACGTCAGTATAGAGGACTACTGTAACTCACCCTGGTTCACGTCAGTATAGAGGACTACTGTAACTCACCCTGGTTCACGTCAGTATAGAGGTCTACTGTAACTCACCCTGGTTCACGTCAGTATAGAGGACTACTGTAACTCACCCTGGTTCACGTCAGTATAGAGGTCTACTGTAACTCACCCTGGTTCACGTCAGTATAGAGGACTACTGTAACTCACCCTGGTTCACGTCAGTATAGAGGTCTACTGTAACTCACCCTGGTTCACGTCAGTATAGAGGACTACTGTAACTCACCCTGGTTCATAGAGAAGATGTCAGTATAGAGGACTACTGTAACTCACCCTGGTTCACGTCAGTATAGCTGGTTCACGTCAGTATAGAGGACTACTGTAACTCACCCTGGTTCACGTCAGTATGGAGGTCTACTGTAACTCACCCTGGTTCATAGAGAAGCTGTCTGTGTGGAGGACTACTGTAACTCACCCTGGTTCATAGAGAAGATGCCTGTGTGGAGGACTACTGTAACTCACCCTGGTTCACGTCAGTATAGAGGACTACTGTAGAAGATGTCTGTGTAGAGGACTAACCCTGGTTCACAGAGAAGATGTCTGTGTGGAGGACTTCCTGTGCGTCAGAGCGTCGGGGGGGCAGATAACAGATCTGTCGTCGGTCCGTAGAGGGCAGAGTGTTGACGGTCAGGGACAGAGAGGCCTGGGAAAACGCCCCCTTCATGTCCCCGAACTTCAATCTGCATGAGTCTTTCCCATTCAGCTGCAAGATCTCATCGCCCGCATTCAGACCTGAAGAGCCAAGACGGTATATTAGTGTGTGTGTGCTCACTCGTGCTCATCTGAGATGCATTGTACAAGCTGAACAGAAATAAATATAATAAATCACAACACAGCTGAAAACGACATAATGGCTGGATGTTGGGCTATTTTTTTCTGAATCAATAAAATGTATTTTATGAAGGCATTTTTTTTTTTACATCAGCAGTTTTCACAAAGTGCTATACAGAAACCCAGACTAAAATATCTCTCTCTCTTTTTTCAAGAATTAAGTTTCTTCAAGAGGACCGTCACAGGAAAGGAAGACCCAGAGGTACCTCTGCTGCAGAGGATAAGTTCATTAGAGTTACCAGCATCAGAAATTGCAGCACAAATAAATGCTTCACAGAGTTCAAGTAACAGACACATCTCAACATCTACTGTTCAGAGGAGACTGTGTGAATCAGGCCTTCATGGTCGAATTGCTGCAATGAAACCACTGCTAAAGGACACCAATAAGAAGAAGAGACTTGTTTGGGCCAAGAAACACGAGCCATGGACATCAGACCGGTGGAAATCTGTCCTTTGGTCTGATGAGTCCAAATTTGAGATTTTTGGTTCCAACCACTGTGTCTTTGTGAGACGCAGAGTAGGTCATTGGATGATCTCCGAATGTGTGGTTCCCACCGTGAAGCATGGAGGAAGAGGTGTGATGGTGCTTTGCTGGTGATACAGTCAGTGATTTATTTAGAATTCAAGGCACACTTAACCAGTATGGCTACCACAGCATTCTGCAGCGATACGCCATCTCCTTTAGTTTGCTCTTATTAGGATTATCATTTGTTTTTCAACAGGACAATGACCCAACACACCTCCAGGCTGTGTAAGGGCTATTTGACCAAGAAGGAGAGTGATGGAGTGCTGCATCAGATGACCTGGCATCCACATTCATCCGACCTCAACCCAATTGAGATGGTTTGGAATGAGTTAGACCGCAGAGTGAAGGAAAAGCAGCCAAAAAAGTGCTCAGAATATGTGGGAACCCCTTCAAGACTTTTGGAAAAGCATTCCAGGTGAAGCTGGTTGAGAGAAT